>NC_085876.1:48361146-48373646 GCF_034702125.1 Engraulis encrasicolus
TGTGTGTGTGTGTGTGTGTGTGTGTGCGTGCGTGCGTGCGTGCGTGCGTGCGTGCGTGCGTGCGTGTGTGTGTTTGCTAAGCCTCTGAGGTGTCCTTTGGTGGAGTAATACCTATGACATTTTCAACGCACCCCACCGGCACCCTTTGGACTTCTAAAAGGGAAGACTTCATGGTCTGTTTTTGAGGCACTGTATGTGTGTGTGTGTGTGTGTGTGTGTGTATGTGTATGTGTGTGTGTGTGTGTGTGTGTGTGTGTGTGTATGTGTGTGTGTGTGTGTGTGTGTGTGTGTGTGTGTGTGTGTGTGTGTGTGTGTGTGTGTGTGTGTGTGTGTGTGTGTGTGTGTGTGTGTGTGTGCCCCTATGAATCAGTATTAACTGTGGCTGCATGCCCCCCCCCCTCTTCTGTTTTCTGTCTCTGTCTCTCTCTCTCTCTCTCTCTCTCTCTCTCTCTCTCTCTCTCTCTCTCTCTCTCTCTCTCTGTCCTCTCTCTCTCTCTCTCTCTCTCTCTCTCTCTCTCTCTCTCTCTCTCTCTCTCTCTCTCTCCTTTCTCTCTCTCCTTCTGTAGGAGGAACCAGCTAAGGAGGAGGTGCTCGTCAAGTCCCCGTCACCCGAGGAGACGGTCGTCAAGGCTCCGTCCTACCCCGACAACCTGGACAACATGGCCAATCAGGAGGAGGAAGAGGATCTGGAGGAGGAGACAGAGCCCGAGCCCGAGCCAGAGCCAATGGGCTTGCAGAACTCTGTGGCCTCCCACCACGACAGCACCAGCCGTCTCTATGACGACATAACGCCCGAGGTAAACTCGTTCGACAACACCCGAGTGTAGTTCCCCCTGATGGCCTGCTAGGTGGCGCCAGCTCAGGCCCCAGTGTTACACACCCATACACCCCCCAAAGCAGCAGCACCCACAGTCCCAATCCACAGATATAGAACACTAGATGTCACGTTAAAGAGGTATGCCACTATTTTGGGGCTTAATACAGCATGCTACAATGCTACACGGATCCATTGACTTTCACTAGCTTAGCGACATGCTCCCTCTTTTAACTTGTCTTAAAGCAAGACAACGGCTTACATGAAAAATTAGACACTTTACGACCTTTATAAACACTGGCCAACGATTTTAACTGTATTAAGCCCCAAAATAGTGGCATACCCCTTTAAGCCTTTTGACATGACCTGTCGACAGGTGCTGCCGTCTATGGTTATGTGGCAGCAAACATGTTGTTTTACCGCCATCTACAGGATGTTTTGTGTATTGCCTTGTTGCCAATTGATGTTTATTACCGCTGAACAAAGATGGCGGCGATCACATTGAACGATCACAAGGGCCTCAAAGTTAGTCAACGTGATGTGTAGTGTTCTATGTCTATGGTCCCCACAAAAAATCAAGCACTGCTACACACTCTACCAAGCAACACTTAATGTACTGAACATCCCACAATACATTCAAGCAGTGCTAGAGGAAGTTACACGCGACAATCAATCAAGTCCAACCTAGTTTTCCAACAGCAAATAAGATCAAATTAATGTATTATGTTCCAGCCTACCAGAACAGGGCTTTGCACCATCATTGCCAGTGGTGTTTCGTCGTCGGCAGACAGTTGTCGCACAATAGCACTCATGCTAGCATCAGCACAACACACAATACATGCTAACATGTGTCATTACATATGGTAGCATTCAGCTAGATTTAGCGACTGCGCCACAGCATTGTATAAGCATTAAGCTAACATTACAACATACGGTAGTGTTAAATTTTGCATTTTCACCATACATTTTATGCATTAACACTACCTATGGTAACATTCAGCCAACATTATGAGCCTTTTCTTGTGACGTCAGATATCTTCGATTCAGTGCATTCAAAGCAGGTATACTTTGCATCCAGTGGCATAGACATACACACCACTGTTTTCTGTCTGGAACCAGTAGTCGTATGTTTCGCTTCAAAAAGGAAACCGTTTGACGTAACACTGAGAATTATTACCAAGAGTTATTATTGCCACCATACGTTAGCTTTCCGCTAGCATTTTTGCCACACACGCCTCCTGCTCTGCCAACCATCTCTCAGCTCTGCCAACATAATGCCACATTGCCGTCAACGCAAGGTCATGCTAAGTCGAGCTGTGCTACGCTACGCAATGTCACTGCTGTCTGACTGACCTCCGTCCCTTTGACCTTTTGACCTTTTTTTGACCTCTGAGAAGTAGCTCCACCCCCTCCTCCCCCATCTGCTCTGCCTTATCCCCCCCTGTGCATGCAAAGCTGTTACTTACGTACTTACTTAGTGTTCACGACTGTCAAGGATTTATGGAGGAAAAAAGATAGTAATGACAATAATAATAATTATTAAAGTAAATAAATATTATTATAAACAAAACATATGGTCACACTTTATTTTATGGTGCGGTTCATTGTTTCAGTGTATATCTGCCTAATTCCATGTAGGTACAGTGCAGTGCAGGGCAGTCATCCACCTAGGTCATGGCTGCCATAAGAGTTAAAGGTGGGGTTGCAGGTTAACCATTTGAAGAATATGTACTATTATGACATCACGTTGCGGGTTCCGCAGGCTCATAGGAGTGTATGTAGAATGTTAGAATCCTGGGGGAGTTCCCCCAACGTGATGTCATACCTGCAACTCCACCTATAAGTTGTAGGCAACTGACTTCTTCTTGGCGCTTGAGGACGTTTCACCTTCCACCTAAAAGTGTTCAGTCCTGATGTTGGGAATTTCTCATCCTGTGTAACAACGTGTAATATCATGGTGTAGTGCCAGAGCTGGTTCTCTTCAATTTGGTGCCCTAAGCGCTGAGCAAGCAGTGAGCACCCCCTTCTTTTTTGTCCATTTAGAAATTGGCATCTGTTAACACAGCATTGCTCATCTGATTCAGCACAGCTGATCTAGTACCATACTGTATACAGTAGGCTGAGTGCCCATGAATAATCACTGCCAATCTAAAGTGGAATGTTTTATTTCGCTTGACATTCTAATTCTGTGGGACTTTCGGGCATTACTTTGCCTGGTTAACACCAGACCTAATCACAAGTGAGATTAGGTCTGGGGAGTTGCCTATTGTAAATTCCATATGGGGCCGGAATACTTGGCTATTATGACACACTGCCCTGCTCTCTGATTGGGCAGAGAAACTGTTAAGGTCGGAATGCTTGGCCATTATGACACAGATCCCATGATCTTGTACGTTATGAGTCATCCTCGCCATACTGTCTTTCAGATCGAAACGATTGTGTAGAACTAAAGGCAGTATGGGAGTTCCCAGGCTAGGCATTACTAGTTTTAACCCCCAAAACATTTGGCGCCCTAGGCTGGTCTGCCTATGCCTACCACCTGCCCTGCATAGTACTCTTCTGTTGGCTGGTACCCTTATGTGGCAAGACCTTTACTTTCTGAATGTCCACCTCTGCTTTTTTCATTAAAAATGCAGGACATCTACTGCGCTGTGGCTGAGACAGTGGGCTAAAGGCAATGACCGATAAAGTCATGGATCAGGGTTCGATTCCGGCCCAAGGTCATTTGACGATCCTTCCCGAGAGTCTCTCTCTCCCACCCATGTCCTACCACCATCTTCGACTGTCCTGTCTTAATAAAGGCTACAAAGCCCCAGAACATAAACAAATACCAAGATGTTAGCACAATGCTACATCATGATATTATATGGTGCACACTGCTACACAGGTTGTACTTCGCAACTGTCGCTAATTTACGAGATACATACACTGTAACACGGACAGCAGCAAAATAAAGTGTTACCAACAATAATAATAATACACAGTGCATTTGTTGTCACCGTATACACATACAAAGTGTTGATGTTTGTAAGACAAATTTTTTGTGAGTCTGTATTGATATAAGGAGTCTAATGTTTGGATTGATATACTCAGTATACACAGACAGTACTAATGGAACGCAGTGTCTTTGGTTTTGATTGAAGTGGTGTAATCACATGATGTATTTCAAAATCTTGTTTTTCTTCTTTTGTACACTTTTTTTTGAGAAGGCACAGTATTGCAGTTAATAAAAAATAAGATTTGTTGGAAACTTCCCTCCTTGCTTGCGTGTTAATAGCGTGTACCCATCACTCCCCTGCTTTCTGTCTGTCTGCTTGTAAGTGAATGTCCTTAAGCTTCTCTGTGTAGTTTTTAATGTCTTCCACAGAATATCCTCCTCTGTCTGTCTGTCTCTGTCTGTCTGTATATCTGTCTGTCTGTCTGTCTGTCTGTCTGTCTCTCTGTCTGTCTGTCTGTCTGTCTGTCTCTCTGTCTCTCTCTGTCTGTCTGTCTGTCTCTCTCTCTCTCTCTCTCTCTCTCTCTCTCTCTCTCTCTCTCTCTCTCTCTCTCTCTCTCTCTCCCCATGCATGGCTTTAGGCTAATGCTAATGCTAGCTCTGCTTGTCACCCTGATGTCCACCACAGTTGCTCTGGCTCTGCTGTCCAGCCTGCTAGCGGCTCTGGTGTTAGCTTAGCGCCTTACCACCACCATGCCACTAAACTGCAGAAGAATCCCCTCTAGTAAATTATTACCACCAAGCTCTGGAGCCACACTGAGCTCCATGGCACTAGAGAGCAGCACCAAAGACAGTAGATTAGAGAAAGAGGATTCAAACTCCGCCCACCCAATGCAAATGAGTGTGCTCAAGTTTGGTCTCCTAAGGGGGCGTTGTCCCCTCCTTCGTCTTCTCTTTTTGTCGTGTTTGGTGGCGGCTTGCATAAGATGTGCGCTACTACTGAGCTACTGCGCGCTACTACTGAAGGGAACTCCATTCATTCTTTACCATAAGACTCCAAAGGTCTCCTAACCGAAGGTCTCCCGAAGGGGCGTTCACATTACATTACACAGATCCAGTAAATGCATGGGCTTGAAGTATCTTGAAGTATCTTACGTTAATCTACTCTCTTTGGTAGCACCTTATTACTGCCACAGAGCTCTAGCACCATGGACAGTTACCACATGTCTTCAGGTCTGCTGGGTATTCTAGGGGCAGTCATGGGTGAGCGGTTAGGGCGTCAGACTTGCATCCCAGAGGTTGCCGGTTCGACTCCCGACCCGTCAGGTTGGTGGGGGGAGTAATCAACCAGTGCTCTCCCCCATCCTCCTCCATGACTGAGGTACCCTGAGCATGGTACCGTCCCACCGCACTGCTCCCCATGGGGCGCCACTGAGGGCTGCCCCCTTGCACGGGTGAGGCATAAATGCAATTTCGTTGTGTGCAGTGTGCAGTGTTCACTTGTGTGCTGTGGAGTGCTGTGTCACAATGACAATGGGAGTTGGAGTTTCCCAATGGGCTTTCAGTTTTTTTTTATCAGGACCACGGCCAGTGCCACATTACTAGCTAGTTACTAGTAACTGGTAACCAGGCCTGAAATGGGCCAAAACATCAGCCCGGGCCTTTTTAGCCAAGACCAGTCGGCCCGGCATTGAGAGAGACCATGAAACACTGTCAGTCATCTAATATGAGTTATTTGGACAGCACACCAGCAAAAAATAATGTTTAAATCTGACTCTGAGGGCAAAATCATCAGCTGTCCAGCGGGCAAATGCTCAGTATGCACTATGGCCAGTCCAGTGACTACACACTAGCAGCTGGTATCTTATGCTGTGTTCCATTACCCGTACTTACCGCCCTTTCCGCACTGTGTTTGGGTACGCAGGGTGTTCCATTTCTAATCGCGACGGTAAAGTGTACTGTAAATTACCCGGATAACGCCCCCAAAACGGCCATTTTTCGAAGTGTGGTGTTACTGTACACTTTTCGCACTCAACGGCCGCCATGTTTGTGACGTAGTTGAGTGCCAGATCTGTCAAACGGTTGAATCTCCGTGATAACAGCATAGTTTTGATTCCAAAGACAATCGCCATGCGTATTAGAGGCAGGGGTAACTTAAAAAAGTGTTAGCATAAGGAACAGTGCCTTCCGTGTTGAATTGCATATTGGCGGTTGGTAAACTCGGATGTCACGCGACCAACCGTCATTTCCGTTAAGTGTATCAGACAGAACGGGAATCGGAATGTACTCGCCTCGTGAATTGCGGAGGGTGGAAAGGGTACTTCACTGCACTCAAACAAGGTACACAGTACAGAGGGTGAATAATGGAACACAGCATCTTAGTAAAGCAGAACAGTAGGCCTACTACATAAAGTGCTGACGTAATTACAAGCAGCTGGTATCTTAGTAAAGCAGAACAGTACTAGATAAAGTAGAGCTACTCTTGCTGATGGAATTACAACCCTAGGTATTGCACCAGCTATTCCACTCAATACAGTTATAACACTTATTACAGTTATTCCACTGTACAGTGAACGTATTCCACTTAAAGGGGTATGCCACTATTTTGGGGCTTAATACAGTTAAAATCGTTGGCTGGGGTTTATAAAGTTGGTTAAGTGTCTTATTTTTCATGGTAGCCCCTTAATGCACGGCATACCTTCTGTGGCACGCTGTAATAGACATTGAAAGTTAACTACTATAGTACTACACTACAAGGACAGTGCACATGGCCTTTAGTAATAGTACGACTTGGTCATTGCCATTCTGGTAGCAGCTAATTTATAATGCCGTGTCTTAAGGGGTTAAGTGTTGTCTTGCTTTAAGTTAAAAGAGGGAGCATGTCGCTAAGCTAGTGAAAGTCAATGTATCCGTGTAACATGTAGCATGCTAAAGTGATCCATTGACTTTCACTAGCTTAGCGACATGCTCCCTATTTTAACTTGTCTTAAAGCAAGACAACGGCTTACATGAAAAATAAGACACTTTACCACCTTTATAAACCCCAGCCAAAGATTTTAACTGTATTAAGCCCCAAAATAGTGGCATACCCCTTCAACACAGTTATTCCCTGTACCTAATGAAGTAGACACGCTGTAAGAGTACTTCTACTTTAACTTAGATAAAGTAGAGCTACTCTTGCTGATGGAATTACAACCCTAGGTATTGCACCAGCTACTCCAATTAATACAGTTATAACACTTATTACAGTTATTCCACTGTACAGTGAACGTATTCCACTTAATACAGTTATTCCCGGTACCTAATGAAGTAGACACTCTGTGAGAGTACTTCCACTTTAACTTTTTTTCCACTTCTGGTACCAGAGAATTGTATAATATTGTAGGTCCATGGTCACCTGCATATCCTTAGTTAAGTACAGTAGCACTACGTTGCTCTAGGACTACAGCCAGCTCCGTGCCCTGTAGCTTGTACCCTAGTGCCTTAGGATGTTAGCTCTGCTGGGCCTCAGGTAAACAGACCAGAAAATGGCCAGAAAATGATCAGCGGACAAGTGAAACTCTTGGTCCTCTCTTGGAATACATACTACATTGTTTTGGCCATGCTCTGGTGTAGAAGAGCAGTGGCTCTCAAACTTCTTTTGAACAAACACTCCTTGACACGCATAAGCCTCCCAACGCCCCCCTTAGTATTACAAAATACCCCCTGCCCCCCATTTGCAACTGAGCACCCCCCTCCCCCACCACCAGATGTCTCCCTATCAAAGTACCCCGAGGGCTCCCTAACACCCCCTGAGGGGCTGTAGAGCTCCCATTGAGAAACACTGGTGTTGCTGCATGTGCTATATATTATTGGAAAGCTTCTTTCAACTTTCAGCTGTCTCAATGTCGACACCTCCTGGCGGTTTTCAAACAACCTTTTAACGCCCCTGGTGAAAAATAACAAATGTAGCACAAGCCAACAAACACCGACAAGAACGCCCTGCCATAGTCAACAGCACTACCACAACCATGATTGGCAGCACAAAGTCATGGGCTTCAGCACCAAGGACAGCGCTGCACTCTGGCCAGGCGATTACAGTAGCAACAGGTTAAGAACCTAACTGCTTTACACCTTAACAGTCAGGTGTGGTCTGTGATAAGCCCCTGGAGTGGACAGCAGGGTAGCGCCCAGCTTAGTGGAAGGGACCATAGGTGTGGGCGCAGGTTAATGTGGCTGTCTGAATCCCTGGATCAATCACAGCTATTAAGCTTTCAGCACCTCGGACAGCGACATAATCTTACTCCACAGTTGCAGATGGGCAGTAGTCTGTGCTGTCTGAATCCCTGGATCAAACACAGCTATTAAGCCTTCAGCACCCTGGACAGCAACACAGTCTTACTCCATAGATGCAGATGGACACTAGTATAGCCAGGCTATCCACCAGACCTGAAGAGAAAAACAGCTAATAAGCCTTCAGCACCTTGGACAGTGCCATAGTCTTAAGCCTCGTTCACACACGTCGCTACTAGTTAGTCAGCGAGTGAAGTCAATAGAATGTGTATTTGTTTGTTCCAGCGAGGCGAGTAGGCGAGTAGGCGAGGAGTGTACAAGCGATGCGATGTGGGCAGATTCTGAGTTGAAAATATTTTAACTTCGAGCGAGGCGAGTAAGCGAGTAGCGAGTTTTGCAAACGTTCCATGAACGAGTGGTGAGTAGGCGAGTGAGCGAGAAGCGAGTATTGTATGTGAACGTAGCACAGTTGCAGATGGACAGTAGCCAGGCCGCGCCCTCCTGGTGACGCAACACCTTCAGCGTTGCTTCTAGTCAGGCCAGGAGCAATACAAATACCGTGTTCTAAGCTCTGGAAAAATCGGGAACCACTCCCACTTTTTGTCGAGAAGCAAACAACCAGTAGCAAACCAAGGCAGGCGGGTCAACCATATCGTTTTAGAAATATGAATTGTTATGCTCTTGGTCAGACCAAGGGTCAGACCAAGTCTTGAAGAGATTTGAAAGTCGATGATGATCAGGCTAGATGCACACACCCTTGTGTTGCCGCAGAACATGTAATGTTAGACTTTCACCAGACCTAGAACTAGAAAAACATTAAAACGCGTGTTAACACTTTGTCATAAAGTATCAAAGATGGCTCTTAAGGCTTAAGCACTTTGGACAGCACCACAGACTTCCTCAGTCGCAGATGGACACACCCTTGTGTTGCCTCTGAATATTTAATCTTATACTTGAAATACAAATGAAATACAAATGCATAAAACATTCTCATGCCATGTAACTTAACACAATACTGTGCCAATACATGTTGCCTGCCATGGCCTAACGGTAGGGCTCTGGGTTACTGCACTGGCGTTCGATTCCGGCCCGGGTCATTTGCCAATACTTCCCCGTCTCTCTCTTCGCACTCACTTCCTGTCAGAAATAAAAGCAAAAAACAAAAAAACTTACTCAGCTGCCTTTAATACAACTGTTAATACAACTGTCCCTTGGTCGCAACTGTCATTCAGATCTGTTATCCTAATCTGAATCCCAGTTATCTGAAAAAGATTAAGTGCACCATAACAACATTGCTCTGCCATCACCAAGAGCCTTACGTAACAGATTAAGACTCGACCATCACCATGCTGCTAACAACACACTCATGATAGAGGCTTGGCGTGAAGGGGTTAAACACGTCGGCTTTAAACAACATGCACTCTTCAGGCTTTAAACACACACACACACACACGCACACGCACACGCACACACACACACGCGCACGCACACACATACACACGCGTTTCTTAAAGCTGAGCGATTCATGCTGATCTTCAAAACACACTTGGGTAAGTGTAAAATAAACGATACACATTTTGACCAAAACCCATTTGTGCTCCATTGTCATTTACTTGTGACTAATACATGTGTGCTCACCTTGGGGCAGACGTGCAAGTGTGTCATTCATGACCATGTTGTTCATCTGTGAAATCTGCCATTTGTGTTAGAGTATTGCCATTTGTGTTAGAGCAGGGATGTCAAACTCAGGCCCGGGGGCCAATTTTGGCCCGCGAAGCCATTTTATTCGGCCCGTGAGATCATTTGAAATGTGTATTACAGTTGGCCCACATACACCATTAATGTATGGCATAATAGCGTAACATGACTTGAACATGACATTTGCTGTGTCACAGGATGTGCAGACACATTTTAATGAACAAATATGATGGTAAAGAGTGTATGTGAAATTTAACTATGAGTATAAAGTGCATGCAGCACAATTTTAGTCCATTTTTAAAAATAATTATCGAGTTCGGCCCGCGCCTTTGTTCCAGATTTTGATTTTGGCCCTCAGGCAATTTGAGTTTGACACCCCTGTGTTAGAGTATTGCCATTGAGTTCATTGCACTGTGTTTGGTAGAGTATAGTGTATACACTGTAGGTGCAAAATATGCAGCAGATGAATTCCCTCCATCGTAGGTCTGTTAGATCATGGTGTGCTTAGTGGAAATATCTGTTTTGGTGTATTGTGTATTTTTTATTAGCTGTTGTTATGAAATGTGCACTGTGTTTGTATGTGTATGTGTTTTATGTAGTGTTGAGTAATACAGTTGTGTATGTCATATGCTGGTATGAATATATTATCATGTATTTTCATGTGATGTGTGGTGATGTACTTATGTGTTCATGTGAAGTGTTATTAACATTTGTGATATAATTGTGTAGTGTTTTACCTGTGTATTTTTGTGACTGAAAAAGAATAGTTATTCACATTAAACTTGCAGTGACATTTATATAGTTTCTTGTTGTTGAGAGCATGTATGCACTTTAGGGTAAACGTATAACGGCATGGACATACTGTATACGTATGTATGAGTATTGTGTGTGTGTGTGTGTGTGTGTGTGTGTGTGTGTGTGTGTGTGTGTGTGTGTGTGTGTGTGTGTGTGTGTGTGTGTGTGTGTGTGCGTGCGTGTGAATGTTTGTTTGTATTCTTGCGGCCGTTACAAGATGTGTTGCATATTGTTGGGTTTTTATGTTATATTTACAACACAAGTTATATGGACTGCTTTTGCACTATAAGTGTGCGTCTATGGCTATTCTGAATGTGTGAAGACTGTATACTTTGTACATATGCATGTGTATTTTGTTTGTGTGTCTGTGTGGATGTGTGTGTGTGTGTGTATGTGTGTGTGTGTGTGTGTGTGTGTGTGTGTGTGTGTGTGTGTGTGTGTGTGTGTGTGTGTGTGTGCGTGTGTATGTGTGTGCGTGTGTATGTGTGTGTGTGCGTGTGTGTGTGTTTGCATGAATAAATTTGTGTGTGTGTGTGCATGCGTTTGTGCGTCCGTGTGTGTGTGTGTGTGTGTGTGTGTGTGTGTGTGTGTGTGTGTGTGTGCGCGTCCGTGTGTGTGTGTTTGTGTGTGTGTACGCATCCGTGTGTGTGTGTGTACGCGTCCGTGTGTGTGTGTGTGTACGCGTCCGTGTGTGTGTGTGTGTGTGTGTGTGTGTGTGTGTGTGTGTGTGTGTGTGTGTGTGTGTGTGTGTGTGTGTGTGTGTGCGCGTCCGTGTGTGTGTGTGTGTTTGTGTGTGTGTACGCATCCGTGTGTGTGTGTGTACGCGTCCGTGTGTGTGTGTGTGTACGCGTCCGTGTGTGTGTGTGTGTGTGTGTGTGTGTGTGTGTGTGTGTGTGTGTGTGTGTGTGTGTGTGTGTGTGTGTGTGTTGTGCTCAACAGCAGGACGGCGTCACCATAGACCTGGAGCTGATGCTTCCCAAGGACGCCAAGCTCCACCCGGCCACCAGCCCCCCCCTCGAGTACGACGTCTACCTGCACAAGATGGCCGCCAACAACCCGCCCTCCGGCCCCCAAGGCCCGCCCGCCCCGCCACCTCTCCTCCAGGAGCCTAGAGGGCGCTCTGGCCCCACGGGAGGCAGCATGTCCACGTTAGCCATGCCCCAGAGCTCCCAGGCGGGCGGCTTGGGCTCCAGCCTCTTGAGCTCCATCAACACCCCCACACGCTCCCTCCCCTCCCTGCTGTCCGACAACGCAGCCCCAGCCAAGACCACCCAGGGAGGGGCCTGCGCCAATCCCTAGTACCTAATACCCCCCCCCCCCCCCAGCCAAGACCACCCAGGGAGGGGCCTGCGCCAATCCCTAGTGCACCCCCCCCCCCCCAGCCAACACCACCCAGGGAGGGGCCTACGCCAACCCCTAATACCTAATACACCCCACCCCCCAGCCAAGAGCACCCAGGGAGGGGCCTGCGCCAACCCCTAAGGCCGGCCGCACATTGGCTCCGACAGCACTGCGGCGCACTTTCGCTTCCGACATAATTTCGACCCCCAAACCAAATTTCACACGAACATAGCATTGATAGTCAATGGGCGGCGCCGACAAAATAGAACTTGACTCTAATTGCTATCCGACATCGGCAAATGTCCGCGGACATCGGCGCCAGTGTGCGGGGTTCTATTGAAAACAATGAAATCGAACTTTTGCCCAGCAGTGCTCAGCACTTTGTCGGAGCCGTTGTGCGGAGGCCCTAATACCTAATACACCCCCCCTGGCTGACACATCAGCACCTAACACCTAAATCGGCCAGCCTACAGCGCCATCTGGCTGCACGGAGTCAGAATAACGGGCATGCAACCCTACCCACATAGAGAAGCAAACATGAGGGAGTCTGTGTGTACATTTGTGTGTGTCGTGTGTGTGTGTGTGTATAAGGGAGATGATGCAAGTGTGTGTGTGTGCGTGCGTGCGTGAATGTAAAGGAGATAA
>NC_085876.1:48378646-48388646 GCF_034702125.1 Engraulis encrasicolus
TACAACAGCAAATATACATGGGGGAAAGCACATTGTGCAGGTGTGTGTGTATCGGTGTGTGTGTGTGTGTTCATGTGTGTGTGTGTTTTAAGTCTGAAAACAACACAGATTGATTCTATGACTATGCATTATGAACAAAAGACACATATAGTATTCATATTGGTGTCAGGAAACAGCACACAGATTGAATCTATGACTGACTATGATCAAAAGACACATACTACAGTACGCTCAGACACAACGTAATAGTGTTGATGAATAGTATCATGGTGTTTACATGGTGTTTACATCACATGCTATGTTCCCTATGCATGTACAGGGCATCCCAATAACACATATACACACTTTAAACCACTAGGAATTAGGTAATTAGGTGTTATTGAAATTCATGCAAATAGTCCAATAGAATTTACAGACACAATTTAATTGCTTCATCACCTCCTGTTCTAAAACTGAAATATTTTCTGGTCCAGGCACTATTGATAACGGTAATCAAACACTAGGAATGGGTTCAAAAGGTCGATCCGTGATCCAATATCAATTCACATTCGAAAAGTGCGATATCGATTCAAAACTTTCACAGATGATAGTATTTTCTCAACTCCTGTAGCTCTACATGCACAAACACACACGGCCTGTTTGTGTAAATAGTGGCAGTATTTTACTTTAAACCATTTATGGATTTTGCATCATACAGTCTTCGGTCTTAGCATTCTAGGCATAAATGGGTTAAAGTGACAAACCAGCAATACATAAGATCAATATCGAATCGAATCGGATTGTGGATTGAATTAGATCATGACCTGGATCGGAATCGAATCGATACAGGAAATCTGGATCGATTCCCAGCCCTATCAAACACAATCCCTCTCTTTTTGCGCATCTATTTTCAATGGCTGCAGTCACTTTCACTTTCAGTGGCTGCTGCAAGACTCATTGCATAGACGTTACCTTATTAGTTTCACACTCACCACCAACAAAACATTACACTTCACCTTTAATAAACACCTGCTTTCCATAGATTTAAAGTATGCTGTATACATGTCATTGGGAGACTCTGGAGATGCTTCAGGTGCTTATACAAGGCAGATTTGCAGATAGAGAGAGGTAGAAGCAAATGCAATATAATGCACAGATGACAAGTGAGTGTGTGTATGAAGTAGTTTCCCTGTCTGTGTATGTGTGTGTGCCACAGAGGAAATGTGAGTGTGCATGTGTCTGTGTGTGTCTGTGGGAGAGAGAGAGAGAGAGAGAGAGAGAGAGAGAGAGAGAGAGAGAGAGAGAGAGAGAGAGAGAGAGAAAGAAAGAAAGAAAGAAAGACAGAAAGAAAGAAAGAAAGAAAGAAAGAGAGAAAGAAAGAAAGAAAGAGAGAAAGAGAGAAAGAGAGAGAGAGAGAGAGAGAGAGAGAGAGAGAGAGAGAGAGAGAGAGCTAAGCTAAGAACAGTATACTTGTACAAATGACATTACACAGTTCCACACTGTAGATCAAGCGAGGGAAGAGTAATGTTTAAGGTAGCAATATGATACCATTTTAGTGTGTGTGTATGTGTGTGTGTCTGCGTGCGTGTGCGTGCACACGTGTTTGCGCAAAGCATGAGTGTGTTTGTTTGTGTAAGAGTAATGTTTAAGGTAACAATATGATACCATTTTAGTGTGTGTGTGTATGTGTGTGTGTGTGTGCGTGCACATGTGTTTGCGCAAAGCATGTGTGTGTTTGTTTGTGTAAGAGTAATGTTAAAGGTAACAATATGATACCATTTTAGTGTGTGTGTGTGTGTGTGTGTGTGTGTGTGTGTGTGTGTGTGTGTGTGTGTGTGTGTGTGTGTGTGTGTGTGTGTGTGTGTGTGTGTGTGTGTGTGTGTGTGTGTGCTAAAAGCAGTAGGATCTCCAGTAGTGCACCCTGCAGTCATGACTATGCGGCTTATCAGGAAGATGGACCAGACTCAAGAGTCATCAAAGACAGTCGAGAGTGCTGGAGGAGTTAGATGGCACAGTAGTGTGTGTGTGTGTGTGTGTGTGTGTGTGTGTGTGTGTGTGTGTGTGTGTGTTTACGCAAAGCATGTGTGTGCTTGCTTGTGTGTGGGTGTGTGTGTGTGTGTGTGTGTGTGCATTAGTAACTGTGTGTGTGTGTGTGTGTGTGTGTGTGTGTGTGTGTGTGTGTGTGTGTGTGTGTGTGTGTGTGTGTGTGTGTGTGTGTGTGTGTGTGTGTGTGTGTGTGTGTGTGTTCAGTTCATCAGTTCAACTTCAACTCTTTTGGTGACTCCAGAAAGGGTCTAGGTCACTCAGGATGTCCATGTGCTTGGTGGCATGCCCCTCGGGGGCGGGCTGATCCACCCCGTTCCTCTGCTCCAATTGGTGGAGGGAGGAGAGGGCGGCTCCGTTGATTGGCTGACCGGGTTGACTGGCGGCAGGTTGCTGAATGGCACCCCCTGGTGGCTGAAGGCTGAGCTGCTCCAGCTTGGCCTGTAGTAGTGCGTCCGGCTGCCCAGCTCCAGCTCCAGCTCCAGCTCCAGGCAGGGACCCCTCCGTGGGCCCCATCATGCCCAGCTGGGGTGCTCCTCCGTCGGGCACGGTAGCAGCCAAGGGCCCCTGGCTGGGCTCCTGAGACCCAGGCGGTGGCGGTGGGGGTTGGGGGGCGGTGTTGTTGTTGGGGGGCAGAGACCCTGGCTGGGGACCGGTCGCCGCGGTGACGGTCGCCCCCGACGATGACGGAGCGCCAACTTGCTGTGGCACCAGAGGCTGCTGGAGGTGGGGGGGCGGCTCGAGGTCGGGCAGGGGGGCGTTGGCGCGGTGTGGTGCAGGCCCAGGGGGGGTTGGCATGTAGTTGGGGTGCGGCTGCATGTGAGGCTGGGGATGGCCGTAACCACCGGGCACCATGGGCATCATGCCCCCCCCCTGCATTGGCATACCCCCCGGTCTAGGAGGAGGGGGGGCCCCCGGGTAGCCAAAGGGGGGCATTTGGGGGGGGTAACCACCCTGCGGCGAGGGGGAGGGGCCGGCGGCGGGGGGCATGTAGGCCATGCCAGGCTGGAGGTGGTGAGGGGGGTAGAGAGGAGGTTGTAGACCCGGCTGCTGCTGTTGCTGGTGCCCAGGCCCAGGTCCAGGCGCGGGCACCCTGTGTGGGGGGGCGGTGGTGGCCCCCTGCTGGGGCGGCATGCCTGGTGAGGGGGGCACGGGGCTCTGGCCTGGCATGGGGGGCTGGTAGAGGTGGTGGTGGTGGGGTGCAGCCGGGTGCAGAGGCATGCCAGGGTGCCCGCCGTGCCCAGGGAAGGAGGGCATGAG
Organism: Engraulis encrasicolus; assembly: GCF_034702125.1. NCBI lineage: Eukaryota > Metazoa > Chordata > Actinopteri > Clupeiformes > Engraulidae > Engraulis > Engraulis encrasicolus. Next base: position 48,381,929 of record NC_085876.1, read on the forward strand.
ATGGGGTGGCAAACCCACTTGGTGGTGGTGGTGGTGTGTAGGGGGTGGCATGTACTGCTGTAAGGGGGGGCCCAGGGGCACGTGAGGGGCATTGGGGCCCTGAGGGTGGGGGGCAGCAGGTGGAGCGTTGGCCCTGGGTGGGGGGCCTGGGTACTGGGGGGCGAGATGTGGTGGGGGCGGTGTCACCTGTCCTGTGGGTCTGGGGGGGATGTTCTGGCCCATGTGGGGGTGGGGGTGCGGGGCGGGGGGCATGTAGCCGCCGCCGGGCATGGTGGGGTGTCGAGGCAGGTTGCCTGGAGCCTGTTGCCATGGCTGCGGAGGTAGGGCGTATCTGAACGGTGGCATCTGCATAGGGGTGGGGGTGGGGGTGGAGCCAGCTGTTGCTCCTGGAGGCTGGGGAGATGGAGCTCCACCTAGAGGCAGAGGTGAGAAGTGCAGTTTCAGTCAGGGGTGGACGATTATTTTGGCTCAACATGGGTTTAAGAATGTTTATTCACATTGGGTTAAGAATATTTATTGAAGGACCAGACGTCGCAGGCATCCAGTCATAACGAATACTTAGAATTTGATGGTGGTGATAAATGTTCATGAAAAAGATAACATTTTGAATCGTTAGCATGAATTCTGGAAATGAACAACTAAAAATCGTACACAGTGTACTGAATAAATATTTGGAAACGGCTCTTTGGAAGAAACAAGCCACTAAGTGCCAGTTCCCACCAGAGAGCCACAAGTCTTAGGTGCTGTTTATACATACCTGGGTATTTTGATAAACGAACATTTTTCTTCTCTTCGCTTTTCAAAATATTTTCGTTCACATCAAAGGCAAATATGCATAAATATGCTGTTGAGAGCTATCATAAATACGTTAAACCTGTGCGCCGTAATTAGAAGTCTCCGTTTATCTCTGTTTATATACAAACGCTAACCGGAGATTTTTTTAAATCTTAAAAAAAAGCTTCGTTTATAGAGGGAAAACCTTCGTTTGTTTGTGAACGAAACGCACAACCGAAGGGGAAGGTCTTCGTATATCAAAATACCCGGGTATGTATGAACAGCACCTTAGTATGTGTGGCATCATCCATACCTGGTCCCCCAGGGTGTTTGTGCATCGGTGCAGGCAGCCTGGCCTGTGGGGGCATCTGGGGTAATCCACCAGCACCACCAGGGGTATTAAAGCGCTGCTGTTGCCCCAGGGTGGCATCCAGACGGGCAGCGGGGGCAGGTGGCACCCCTGGGGGCCAGGACAAGGGCCCAGAGGGGCCCCCACCGCGGGGCAGCAGGGCGGGGTTAGGCAGGGAGGCACCGGCCAATCGGGAATCAGGAAGGCTGGAAGGGGAGGAGCCTCTGTCAGAGAGGGGGAGTGGCTTCTGAGAGGAGAGTTTGGGGGCAGTGCTGCCACCTACAGCCCTGAAGCGGAACACAACATAAGACAACAATACACATCGTTATCACATGGCTCATCGTCTTCATATCACATCGCCTTCACTCTGTACAATGGGCCGTTCACTTGAATGGGGCTCCCCAACACAGAGAGTAGGCTCTTCTCAAAACCTAGTCCGCACGCTTCCAAGTGTGCTCAGCCTAATTAGTCACGGCCAGTGATTGGATACTCCATAGAGTTCACCAAAGAGTATCCAATCACTGTGCATGACTTGGAAGTGTGCGCACTAGGTTTTGAGAAATACCCAATGTGTGCACATGTGGGCTTTTACTTTGACTTTCACATCAGTGGCACAGGCGATGGACAAAGTAATAGTGACTCCGCAAACATTTGCACATCTGGTGTGAGTTTCTCAAAAGAGAAGTTGTTGCCTGTTAGCAACTTCGGTAAAATGGGAAAATGCATTGAAAACAACTAATGTAGTAAGCAACTTTGGTTTTGAGAAATTCACCCCTGATATGTCAGAGTAAGAGGCTTGTGAGTTCAATATTAGACCACTAACAATGCCAACACACATTTGGAGGCTACTTCTTCAGGCATATAACCAGGCTGTCTGAAAGAAGCAGTTGTGAAACCCTTACTGGAAAAGAACAACCTGGAGGCACTGGTACTAAACAACTATAGGCCCATATCCAATCTACCATTCATGGGTAAAATAATAGAGAAAATTGTTTTTAACCAATTAACTGCCTTTTTAATGTCTAATAGCTATTTTGATAAGTTTCAATCAGGTTTCCGTGCCTACCACAGCACTGAAACGGCTCTTATTAAAGTTATGAATGACATAAGATTGAATTCTGATGCTGGCAAATCATCCGTCTTGGTGTTACTTGATTTAAGTGCTGCTTTCGACACAGTTAATCATTCTATACTACTACATAGACTGGAACACTGGGTTGGCTTTACGGGCATAGTGATCGACTGGTTAAAATCGTACTTAGAACAAAGAAGTTTTTTTGTCGCCATTGGAAGACATACTTCATCACCAATGTCTCTGGATTGTGGGGTCCCCCAGGGCTCCATTCTGGGACCACTACTGTTCAATCTGTATATGTTGCCACAGGGACACATTATCGAGAATAACTCCATAAATTACCATAGCTATGCGGATGATACCCAGCTCTACTTATCTATGTCCCCCAATGACTACACCCCCCTTGAATCACTCTATCATTGCATGGACCAAATTAACAAATGGATGTCTCACAATTTCCTCCAGCTGAACACAGAAAAAACTGAAGTAATTATATTTGGGAAAAGAGAGGAGAGACAAAAGATTGCTACTATCCTTGAAACGAAGGGACTGAAACCAAGGGAAACAGTTAAAAATCTTGGGGTCCTCATTGACAGTGACCTAAATTTCAACAGTCACATGAAAGCTATTACTAAGTCTGCATTTTATCACATAAAAAACGTCTCTAAATGTAGGGGCCTGATGTCTAAACATGATCTGGAGAAGCTAATACATGCCTTCATTTCTAGTAAAGTTGATTACTGTAACAGTCTGTTTACTGGCCTCCCAAATAAGACCATTAAACAGCTTCAACTGGTACAAAATGCAGCTGCAAGGGTTCTTACAAAGACAAGGAAGTTTGACCACATTACTCCAATTTTAAGATCGCTGCATTGGCTCCCAGTAAGCTACAGAATTGATTTTAAGGCAATGCTACTTGTCTTTAAATCATTAAATGGAATGGGACCCACATATCTACTGGATATGTTTCAGCTGTATGCACCGACCAGGTCACTAAGGTCAACGGAGAAGAATTTGCTGGTGATTCCAAAAGTCAAAACAAAGTGTGGAGAGGCAGCCTTTAGCTTCTATGCTTCAAAGCTGTGGAACCAGCTTCCAGATGACGTAAAAAATGCACCCACTATTGATAGCTTTAAATCTAGACTCAAGACAAAGCTGTTCTCAGATGCTTTCTTAAATTATTGAATGAAAAGATGGTAAAATAAGAGAAGACAAAACCCTGACAATTCTAGACCCTATCAGGTAAACGGAAAAAAGGAGGCCAGACTCCTCTGTCGTCGAACAGTTAAAATCTGAAGACTGCGTATGTTTTTCAAGGTTTTATGTTTATTTCTGTTTTATTTTATTATTATTTTTACCTTATATTTTATTTAAATGTTTTTTTCTGACTCTAATTCATTTCTCTGTTTTCCTTTCATTTACATTTGTTAACTTTGTGAAGCACATTGAGTTGCACCTGTGTATGAAATGCGCTATATAAATAAACTTGCCTTGCCTTGCCTTGCCTTGTGATGAGTATCACTAAAGCCCCCTGATGCATTTAAAGACACACTGGGCTATGTTGGATTTACCGGTAATTATTCACCTCCATAACTCGGCCGATGCTGAAATGAGCAACGAACACACTGACTACGGAAAACGCAATACTGTATTTACAATAATGACCTGGTAATAGCACCCACAGCCATGAACAGAAAACAAGCATGCACACAATAGATTGTTCCGCTAACAAGATAACATACAATAATACCACCCATACTCCTATGAGGGGCTTAGAGGCTTCTGCTTACTGTCCTACTTACATGTATAGGAATTAATGTACACAGTGAATTATCCAGTGATTATCGCACAGCATCACAGCATAGACCGCACATTACTCAAGGAAATATACAGCACATGGAGTGTAATGCACATTATGTAAGTGCATTTGCATTATATTATATTACACAATAACACATGTGTGATAAAATATCCTTCACACAATAATATTATGCAAAGAATGTGAAGTACTCTACCAGAGAGAGTAGAGAGAGATATACTTAAAGAATCTCTGACTGTACTGTCTGTTAAAAGCAGAATGCAAGCATTGCAACATTCCCATTGGCTGTGGCGCCTGTTGCCGTACCGCATCATAGGGTTACAAACATTGAGAGTAAATAGAATGGAGGCCAAAATTCTATTTCATTGTTGAAGCCAAGTTGGAGCCAAGGTTGGACCCAAAAAGACCAAAAAATGGCCAAATCCCATTCATTCCTATGAGAGACATAAAACCCTGTATCTCCCTTAAATGCCACTCCAGGGGGATCATTTTTCGCTCAACTAGTAGGTCCCCTTGCTCTCCAACTTACCAGGGTGGTGATTTTTTGTGGTGATGTTTTATTTTAGAGAGATATTAAAAGTTAAATTGACCAATGAACATCAGAACATGGTTTGATTGACCGTTAGAAGTCTTGTTGTTGTCCAATCAGCACCTGCGTTTGGCGTTGCTAAGGTGGAATGTAAGGTGGAATGTTCCCAAATCTGGCTTCAAAGCGTTGAATGGCAAATAGCGTTGATTTGGCCTCCATTCTATTTACTGTCAATGGTTACAAACTGTCGCTCAAGTCGCTCGAATCGCCTCTAGTCACCCGAATTGCTTTTGTCTCTTCACTCACAAGCGACTCAATTCAAAGTCAATTACTACGCTGCTGGAATCGCTCATGTCGCGCTTGGTCTCTTCGTGCCTTTAAACAGTCTAAACATGGGGGCGCTGTGGCGCAGTGCGCTAAGCCCCCCACATTTGGGCTTGCATGCCCACCCACGGGGACCCCGGTTCGAGTCCGGTCGGGGTTATTTCCCGATCCTCCCCTGTCTCTCTGTCCCATTCGCTTCCTGTCACCATCTTCAGCTGTCCTATCAAATAAAAGGCATAAAACCCCCTAAAGAAATAATTAAAAAAAAAACAAAAAAAACAGTCTAAACATGACTTCACCCACTTCATGAAGGTCGGAGCAGGCTTCACCCACTGCCTTCTTCAGTGTGCACATTGCACAATGAGGAAGGCAGAACGGTGAAACGCGTCTGTGTAATAATAAAAACAAATTTGTGCATAGTGCGACCTTTTTTTTCACTTTTTAGGAGAACTGACTCCAGCCATTTGTTCCAATACAAAGGGGTGGTCATTACGGTATATTGTGTTCATATCAATGTGTCGAACCCAGCACTCACTTGTCCAGTAGGCGGAGCCTCTCCTGCTCTCGGTCTCGGCTCGTCTGATTGGCTCTCTCCAGGAGGGCGTGTCCTTTACCCAGAAGGCCTTGGTAGAAGCCCCGCCCCTCCTCCGCCTTGTGTAGCAACTCCTCATAGGCCTCAGCGGACAGGAGAAGACCCTGCACCACACTCTCCCACCTCACACACACACACACACACACACACACGGTATGAAACATCCTCATAGGCCTCAGCTGACAGGAGAAGACCCTGGACCACACTCTCCCACCTCACACACACACACACACACACACACACACACACACACACACACACACACACACACACACACACACACACACACACACACACACACACACACACACACACGGTACATGCCTCAGCTGATAAAAGGTCCTGGACAACAGTCTTTCGAAATCACACCCCCCTGTTGGTACTGTTTCAGGACCATGGACAGCTACATGTAATAGGCTGCAGAGGCAGGCAAACTAAGGCCCAGAGGCCACATGCGGCCCACTGTTCATCTGCCTGGGTGTGTGTGCTACTCACTGTGTGTGTATGTGTGTGTGTGTGTGTGTGTGTGTGTGTGTGTGTGTGTGTGTGTATGTGTGTGTGTGTGTATTACTCACTGTGTGTGTGTGTCCTGCAGGTGTTTGCGTACGGGTGCTGAGCGCACATTAGCCTCGGTGAGAGCCTTGAGGATATTCTCCTGACTGTGTGTGTGTGTGTGTGTGTGTGTGTGTGTGTGTGTGTGTGTGTGTGTGTGTGTGTGTGTGTGTGTGTGTGTGTGTGTGTGTGTGTGTGTGTTACTCACTGTGTGTGTGTGTCCTGCAGGTGTTTGCGTACGGGTGCTGAGCGGACGTTAGCCTCGGTGAGGGCCTTGAGGATGTTCTCCTGAGCGCTCAGGTTCTGCTGGATATACAGCTGCAGCTGGGAATACTTCTGGAGCTGCTCCTCAAACACTACCTGGGGGGGGGGGGGGGGGGGGGGGGGAGGAGAGCGATGGGAGAGAGAGGGGAGGGAGGTAGAGAGAGGGGAGAGGGGAGGGAGGGAGAGGGAGAGAGGGAGAGAGAGGGAGGAGAGGGAGGAGAGGGAGAGAGAGGGGGGGGAAAATAAAACAGCCCAAAGTCAATAAAGATGAAAGCTGAAGAAAATGCTGAAGAAAGAAGAAAGTAGAGGTGCACCGAAAATTCGGCCGCAGAAAATATTCGGCCGAAAACGCAAAAAAAGACACTTTCGGTTTTCAGCCAAAAGCCAACCGAGAGGCCGAATCGGAGGCCGAATAGAAAATGAATTGAAATTTGGCATTT
>NC_085876.1:48393646-48406146 GCF_034702125.1 Engraulis encrasicolus
GCGCTTAAAAAGACCAGTAGAAAAAGGGCGCACACGTTCGAGTAACAGTTCCATTCACCCCTTTCTCATATAAAATGCTCCTTCCAACCAGCACGTTGTTGTTATCCATTGCCTGAGCAACCTCCGTGAGACGAAAAACTTTGGCAAACATCGGAAGGTGAAGGCCAAATGAACAACAGACTAAGAAGGCTTTTATAAACGTGTCAAGATTTTTTTTACTCATGCATGCGCGATGTATTGCGAGTGGAGTTTGACGTTGGAGCGGAGAGAGAGAGAGAGCGCGAGAGAGAGAGCGCACGAGATGCTCCGCCTGCCTATAAACCAGCCTGGAATCGCTTGTAGGGAGGTGCCCGAAGTCGGACGAACGTTGAGGTCGATAGACAGGATATTAGGCAGCATTATTTCTTCCCACATTAATGTTAGGCTATATTGTAAAATTACCGCCTACATAAGCAGAAAGCATGCTCCATTTCAGCCTCTGCATTCATTCTCGCTCTTGACAAAATGTCAAACCACAAAACAAAACGAAAAACGTGCGCGTTATGTAGCAGTGAGAACTAACTGAGGTTCATTTCGAGTTTTGATTGTAGGCTACGGGCAGGCGCTGCTGCACGATCAAAAAAAGCTACGGAAATATTTAACTTAATCAAAATTAAGTGTTGCATTTCTTTAAGTAGCCTAACTTAATACAACATGTTTCCTGACGATATATGGCCAGTGTTGTTTTAATGTTTGGATATTAATTGGATAGGCCTAATGTTTGATAAAGTAAGACAGCTGCCAATGACTATACACCCTGACCACCCACCTCTCTCTCTCTCTCTCTCTCTCTCTCTCTCTCTCTCTCTCTCTCTCTCTCTCTCTCTCAACATATGATCTTAGCCTATTTATAAGCCTTTTTCCTTGGTGAACTAATATCCCTTATTTCTCTGTGTTGTGTTTTGATGTCAACACCTGGGAACAGGTTGCAGTGGTAGCCTATATCTGCAACATCATTCAGCCTTGTAAACCTACAAAATTAATGCAGGCAGGTAAATGCAAAAAAGATATTAATTACAAAGTATATATATAATTTATTTTCTTCTTATTATTTATAAAAAATAAAAAATAAACTTTTTTGTGTGAAATCGTGGGGCATATCGAACCGTGGGTCATATATCGTGATACAAACCGAATCGTGGGTTGGGTGTATCGTTACAGCCTTAGCGTATGCACACACACATTTACACAGGACACCCCCCCCACACACACACACATACACACACACATACACACACACACATACACACATACACACAAGCCTCCTCATACTGATTCAGTTCAAGTAGAGAGAAGATAACAACCACACACACGCACACACACACAAACACAACACAGATGTACATACACACACAGTGAAAGTTCAGAGAGTCCTACCAGAGGAGCGGGGTTAGCCGGTGTGGGTGTGGCTTTCTGTCCCAGCACCTCCCCCAGGCTCTTCTCGGCTGCAGCCTCCTCCGCCAGCACGGCGCGCACCTCCCCCAACTTCTCCTCCACCTCCGCATTCACACCCGCCAGCTCTACACACACACACACACACACACGCACACACACACACACACACACACACAAAAACATACATACCCACGCATGCATGCACACATACACGCAGATGCGCGCACACACATACACACAAAGACGCGCACACACAAACACACACACACAGACACAAAAACACATGCACGCCCGCACACACACACGTACCCAGATGCGCAAACACACAAACGTGCGCAAACACACAAAAATACACGCAGACGAACACACACACACATACAAAAACACAAACAGACACACATGCGCACACCCACACAAATTAACACATGCACACACACACACAGACATCAGAACACCATTGCATAGATTTGTATGTATGTGTGTGTGTTTGGAAATACTGTGTGTGTGTGTGTTTGGGAAATACTGTGTGTGTGTGTGTGTGTGTGTGTGTGTGTGTGTGTGTGTGTGTGTGTGTGTGTGTGTGTGTGTGTGTGTGTGTGTGTGTGTGTGTGTGTGTGTGTGTGTGTGTGTGTGTGTGTGTGTGTGTGTATGTGTGTGTGTGTGTGTGTGTGTGTGTGCGCGTGCGTACTGCATGGCTCTAACAAGTCTGTTAGATTGTCTGCATGTCTGTACTGCGTTTGTCTTTGTGTCTGTGTCTGTGTGTGTGTGTGTGTGTGTGTGTGTGTGTGTGTGTGTGTGTGTGTGTGTGTGTGTGTGTGTGTGTGTGTGTGTGTGTGTGTGTGTGTGTGTGTGTGTGTGTACCCTGCATGGCTTTGACTAGGCTCTGTACTGCGTTGTCTGTGTGTGTGTGTGTGTGTGTGTGTGTGTGTGTGTGTGTGTGTGTGTGTGTGTGTGTGTGTGTGTGTGTGTGTGTGTGTGTGTGTGTGTGTGTGTGTGTGTGTATGTTCTCTACCCTGCATGGCTTTGACCAGGGGCCGGATTCACAAAGCTTTCTTAAGAACTAAATAGTTCTTAACTGTCACTTTTCTGACTTAAGACAAAAGTTAAGAAGATTCCATATTCACAAACGGAATTCTTAAGTTGTTTCTTAACTTTCTTCCTAAGATTTTCCCCTAAGAAAAAAGTTAAGAATATTGAGATTCTTGAAGACTATTTTCTTAAGATTTGTCTTAGTTTTCTTCTCAAATATAAGACAACCCTATACCCTGTCTTAACAGTCACATTTTATTTATTTGAACCCATTTTCACAAAACGGAATTCAAAAAAATATTTTTTAATGTAATATATGATTATTATGAATGTTTTGTGACTGTGTGAAATCTCTATTTTTTATATATATTTTTTTTTTCAGTTAGTCTACAAGCTTTCATTCAATGTAACTTTTAGTGGCTTTACCTTAAGCCTATTGAATGTAGTCAGCTTGTTCAACTAAAATATTAAAATAGGCCTACATTTTATATAGGCTCTATTATACAAAAGGTATATTGTATTACTGTAAATGCAACAATAATAATATATTAATTAAATGTTATTAATGTATTTGTATTATTATTATTATTATTATCATTATTGTTATTATTATTATCATCACAACAATAATACTTATCATTGTAACTATGTTGTAGTAATAATGATGATAATGTAGTTTTTTTTCTAGGCCTACATAGTGTTTGGAGTAGGTAGGTAGAATCCTGTTGATTGCCATGGCAACTAAGAAGCATTATTCTAAAAAGTTCTTAAATGAGGAAGAAATTAAGAAGTTCTTAAGAACTGGCATTGTTCTTAAGAAAATATTGAAGAATTTCACTTAAGATAGATCTTAGGAACTTCTTAGTTTTTTTCTTAAGAATCTTCCTAAGATTTATCTTAAGAATAGTTTTGTGAATCCGGCCCTAGGCTCTGCACTGTGTTGTCTGTGTGTGTGTGTGTGTGTGTGTGTGTTATACCCTGCATGGCTTTGAATAGGCTCTGCACTGCGCTGTCCTTGTGGTGTGTGTGTGTGTGTGTGTGTGTGTGTGTGTGTGTGTGTGTGTGTGTGTGTGTGTGTGTGTGTGTGTGTGTGTGTGTGTGTGTGTGTGTGTGTGTGTACCCTGCATGGCTTTGACTAGGCTCTGCACTGCGTTGTCCTTGACGCTGAAGGCCGCACACTTCTCCATCAGCGTCTCGGGCAGCACCCCAAACACAGCTGCATCAGACACACACTCCAGAGACAGGGAGTCCATGAACTGCCTAAACACACACACGCACACACACACACACACACACACACACACACACACACACACACGCACACACAGACACGCACACACAGACACGCACACACACACGCGCGCGCGCGCGCACACGCACGCACGCACACACAGAACATAAAGAGTCAGCATTAAACGATACAATAAAAATATGCAACGCACAGACACCTGGAAATTTGACTTGAATTATTTGACTTGATTCAACTCGTTGGCATTTCTTAATCTTAGTTGGACACCCTGTGCTTTTGTTAGTATGTTCATGTACATTGAGATTGAGTGTGTGTGTGCGTGTGTGTGCGTGTGTGCGTGTGTATGTGTGTGAGTGTGTGTATGGTGTGTGTGTGAGTGTGTATGTGTGTGTATGTGTGTGTATGTGTGTGTATGTGTGTGTATGTGTGTATGATGTGTGTGTGTTTGTGCATGTGCGTGTGAGTGTGTGTATGGTGTGTGTGTGTTTGTGTGTGCGTGTGCGTGCGTGTGTCTTACTCGAGCGCGTGTGCGTGTGTGTGTGCGTGTGTATGTGTGTGAGTGTGTGTATGGTGTGTGTGTGTGAATGTGCATGTGTGTGTATGTGTGTGCATGCATATGTGTGTGTGTGTGTGTGTGTGTGTGTGTGTGTGTGTGTGTGTGTGTGTGTGTGTGTGTGTGTGTGTGTGTGTCTTACTCGAGCGCTTCATCCTGGTGTGTGTGCGTGCGTGTGTGTGTGTGTGTGTGTGTGTGTGTGTGTGTGTGTGTGTGTGTGTGTGTGTGTGTTTGTGTGTGAGAGTGTGTGTGTGTGTGTGTCTTACTCGAGCGCTTCATCCTGGTGTTCCACCTTGGCCACCACCTCTCTCAACAGCTTGGCCTTCTCCTCACTAGAAGGGGGCGGAGTTAAGACAGGAAGAGGAGGAGTTTTTACACAGCAAAGGAGGGAAGGAAGGAAGGAAGAGGGAGGAATGAATGTGACAAGGAAGAACAAAATATTTTAAAAACCACACAACACAAGCCACCAATCAACAGAATTAATTTTTAAAAAAGGGTAACGCTTTACTTTACGGTACAGTTATACATAATTACTGCATACTTTCTGGGTAATAACAGGATAACAGAGAGCAGTTACATTGTATCTAACGGGCAAACATGGGGTAATTACACAGAAAGTACACAGTAATTATTGTACCGTAAAGTAAAACGTTACCCAAAAAAGCACACAGTCACGTGCGGGCATGAGTAAGGCAATACGTATACGGTATAACCGGCCTGAAGAAACAGCCTCGCCCCTTGTGGGGACAACAAACTGAATGGCTACGGTTACATGATGTTTTTAAGTCCGATTTATTAAATGAGATTTAAATAGATCGGATTAAGAGTTATTTTGCGACATGTATACATGGCACTTTCACTTAAATCTGATTAAACGTCTGGGGAAAAGAAAGCATTGCGATTGGACTGAGGACGCACGTGCTGAGCGAGGCAAATAAGGCGTGGGGGCGTGGTCGCCAAACATCCGGGGGACTCTGTTTACTACTGGGACAAAAGCTAATCTTCTGCCCGAAAATGAATTCCCTCAGTCGGACTCAAGGCTGAACACATCCCCTTTGGGCGGGTTCTTTCAAATGCTAGTTAGCTTACCCACCTAGCTTAGAAAAACGAACTGGTCAAAGGGTGATGTGGAGTAACTTTGTTGTGCTTCATTACTTCGTGGGGCACTTTTACATCAATATATGGAAGCCATAACATTTATAGTCGCTTAGGGACTTTAGATTAAGCAAAACTTTCATGTGAAAATCAACAGGAAGTGCTGCCATTTTTTTCTCACTAGCAAAGAGCACGGGCTCTTGGCGCCATCGTGTGGTCAACGAGCATGCGTGGAACGACTGGACTTATTTTAATTCTAAATAAAAGGTTACATGACAGAGGAACGTGTTTAATCGGATTTAAAAGAGGAATAAACCACCCACCTTAATCGGACTTAAGTTTAAATCAGAATAAACTTAAATCCTGTTCGGTAAGTGTTTACATGATATTTTAGAGCGGAATTAAGTTTTAATCAGATTTAAAGTGAGTTAAATCGGACTTAAGTGTCTCATGTAAACGCATAGAATGTCTCATTAACTTAGATGCAACATCGGCTAGCCTAAATAAACACAGTCCATACTTCAGCCACGGCTGTTTGGCTATATTATTTGAACAGCCAACAACACAACACGTCTTCGGCATGCTGAATGTGAACAACGCTAGTCTACAGGTCCTTGTCTTTCGCTTCTTCTTTCCCTAACGCCAACAGGGCCTTGCCTTGGCTTATACCTCCTTTACTAAGGATCCATACATGTCGATGAGAAATATCCAAGGCACTCTTCTTCTTGGTTAAAATGCTTTTAATAAACAGCTAGTTCATAGTGGAACGGTTAAAAATTGCCAACATGTTTCGGCCGACAATGGCCTTCTTCAGGGCTGTAAAAAACAGGGCCTTGCCTTGGCTTATACCTCAATGTTATCAGCCCGTAACGCACATGGAACTCGCCGGTTATATGTATACATACACCAAACAGGTATAGGCACACACACACACACACACACACACACACACACACACACACACACACACACACACACACACACACACACACACACACACACACACCTGTAAAGTGAGGATGCCTCGTGTGCTGCCATGGGCACTAGCTTGCTGAAGAGGTCTGGACCGGTCACACTGGGGTCGGTAGGAGCCACAGGCAACGCTTTCACCAAGGAGGCACCTGACACACACACACGAAAAAACTACCGAAGGTTTAACTGTTTCACAATCTCTCTCTCTCTCTCTCTCTCTCCCTCTCTCTCTCACGCACACGCACACACACACACACACACACACACACACACACACACACACACACACACACACACACACACACACACACACACACACACACACACACACACACACACACACACACACACACACAATATCTGAGCAAAGATTACAACCATACACACACACATAACAGTTTAGAGCATCACAGAACAAACAATGACAAAATAAGATTATATTTCCCACAAACAAACCCAATCCCGTTAATAAGACTGCTATATTGACAAGCATGGTGGCATTTGAGCAGTGTCGCTCTACCTTTGACTGGGTTGAGGGTGTCCAGGGCAGGCACAGTTTCATGGTAGATGAAGTCGTTGTCTTTCTTGGCAGAGTTAAACCTGGAGCAGGAAACATAAGAAGAAGAATAAGGCGGATTTCATTATTCCAACCTGGCAACCCGCCTGATACTGCATTTTGTCTTCTTTTTTCCATGTTTTTAAACTTATTAGCCATGTTTCAATAAAGGCTTTTTAATATTTTTCCACAAGAAGAGTTCCCTTTTTTGACAAGATATTGTTTTTTCCCCAACACCAAAGAGCACCTTCAAGATTTTTTCTGAACAATTCCCTGAGCACTTCGGATTTTCTCTTCACTTGATGACTGCATTTTTTTCTTTTTGGGCTTTTGTGCTGTATTTATGATTTAGGACAGTAACAGAGGGAGCGGAAACGAGTGGGGAGAGACAGATGGGGAGGGACTGGCAAATGACCCGGGCCGGAATCGAACCCGGGTCGCCGGCATAGCAACCTAGGCCACGGTAGGGTCCTAACCACACGAATAGACCAGGCGCGATGCGATTCAAGCGACAGAGTGCAGCAGCAAGCGATACGAGCGATTGAGGAAACTAGAGTATGTCCGTACAGGCAGAAGGCAAAGCATTCAAGCATTCCCATTGGCTGTGGTCACTGACCTCTATACAGTCATTGGCTGTCGCGACTTGTCGGCGAACCGCGTCATAGAAAGTTGAAAGGATTTCAACTTCAAACTGTCGCGTTCGCTGCGCAAATCGCTCTAGTCTCCAGAATCGCTTTTGTCGCGCGACTCAATAAAAGGCAATTACTTCCGTTGCTCGCCTTGCTCTTGTCGCAGTAGGTGTATTTCTGCGGTAATACTGCATTATGACTGAAGCAAATTAAAAACTATAATCTGGGCCCTACCATGGCGCAAATGGTGGGGCACTCGTCTGCTATGCGGCCGACCCGGGTTCGACTCCCGGCCTCCCCGGTCCTTTGCCCACCCTTCCCCGTCTTTCTCTGCCCACTCACTTCCTGTCACTACCTTCACTATCCTGTCAAATAAAGGCAAGAAAAAGCCCCAAAAATATCTATACTGTAAATCAAAAACACAATCTGACATCCCATAATTAGCCACCTGGAGGGAAGGGTACCTTGGGGATTCCCACACTCCATACCTAGAAACTATGGCCAAACCCTTCTAGCCTGATCATCATCGACTTTCGAATATCGTACCGAGATGTTGCTCTGACCCACAACACAACGATTAACGTTTCCCAAACAGCCTGGTTAACCTGCCTCCCTTGGCTTGCTACTGGTCAAGGCCAGAAAGGGCTGTGCCGAAGTTGAACTCAAACATTTTCTTAGTCCCAATAGAACTTCTCTGCTTAAACCACGTCACAGCCATGAACATGTCTCTACCCAGGGCCGTTGGAGCTGTTCAAAGTTGATTGGTTCCTGACAAAGTGGGTGGAGTTCCCGAGTTCTCTGGCAACCCTTCAATGACTTCATCATCAATCTGGCAATTCACAAGAGAGTGTCTCAATTGGACTTACTCACTCACTCACACACACACACACACACACACACACACACACACACACACACACACACACACACACACACACACACACACACACACACACACACACACACACACACACACACACACACACACTTACTTTCCCCCGATGACGTCCATGCTGAACCTCAGAGCCTCCTGAACGCTGTCTGGTTGGCCCTGCAGAAAGAGAAGGCATCATAAGCACAATACTATAACCTGTGTGTGTGTGTGTGTGTGTGTGTGTGTGTGTGTGTGTGTGTGTGTGTGTGTGTGTGTGTGTGTGTGTGTGTGTGTGTGTGTGTGTGTGTGTGTGTTTATGTCTGGTTGACCAGACGAGAGCGCATCAGCAATTTTACTGTGTGTGTGTGTGTGTGTGCTCCTCCTACTCAAGCGAGTAGGTCGCTTTTCTGCTTTGCTCCTGCCTAACTTCAATTTCTTTACTTTTTTTTCCCACACTATATCTTGGATTTTATTTGCCATATACACAGTTTTTAACAAGTTTAGAGAAGAACAACAGAGGATTTTATTCATACATTAGTGTTTTTCACAAGAGAACCTAGAAGTCAAAACAATTGCCGAGCTGAAACAATAACAAAATGCGACAACGACAGTCCAAAAAATGGATACTGCTGGAACAACGGATTTCTGCCCTGGAATCCTTACTGGGTGATCGCCTATCAAAGACTGAAGGAAGTCCTGAAACAGGTGCCGCAAGTGCAAAAGCGGACCAACGACTGGCTGGTGTGACATATGTGACGCTGGACGAAACACCTGGCAAAAGCTTCGCAAAGCAAAATGTGAGTAGGCCTACTGACTACTGGGAAAGCAAAGGGGCTCGACCCAAAAACAGAGATAAAATAATAACTTCAACACCAGTGCGGTCTGCTGCTGCCAGACCAACTTTTTCAGGGCAGCCCTTAAAACTTCAAAATCGATTTGAGTGCCTTGAACAATTGGAACCAGTTGCTCCCAGAATAAAAACTGAACGTACACCGCATTGGAACAACAAGAACAAAGTTAGACGGCAGCTGCCTGCCTCTCCTACAACACTTGTTGTTGGTGATCTGAGTGTGAAAAATGTCGGAAATGGAACTTTTAAAGTGTCCTGTCTGCCCCATGCATCCGTACGTGAGACCAAGGACAGTATCCCACAATTGGTGTCTGACCACAGATCTACTGATCGCCTTGTTGTTCACTGTGGGGCAGCGGATCTGTTCAAAGAGCAAATAACTGTCAAAAAGGATTTTAATGACTTATTTTCAACTCTAAAAGATCTGAAAATTCCATCCTTCATCAGCGGGCCAATACCAGCACCATGCTATCGCGACTATGCGTTTTCGAGATTAAATTCCTTAAACACCTGGCTGTCAAGGACATGCAGATCCAACGGTATCAGCTTTGTTGACAACTTCGACCGTTTCTGGAGACGCTCTGTACTCTTCAAAAAAAACAGTGCAGAACTGAGTTGGACCGGCGCCAAAGTGCTGACAGACCAGTTGGTTTACAGCATTGAGACCTTGGGCGCTGATAAGCGGCCTGTATCTGTATCCACTCAGACACAGGGGCATTTCAACAAGCCCTCTGTGCCTGTAAGTGTGCAAACTGAGCCACAGACTGGCGAAAGCACACACACAGATGACGTAGCCAAGTCCCTCTCTGCTCAAGTGGAAAACAACGGAACACACAGAACTCGCCACAAACTGAACCAGCTTTCGGAACAGCTGGAAGACCTGTCACAGAAACTGGCAGCAAGCCGCTCGCCGGAGATCAAGTGTTCACCTCCTTGTCGGACTGGCAAAATGCCATTGGCATCACCAATTCCACCTCCCAGGTCTGCCAAAAAGCGACTGTCCACACAGGAAATAGGAAATGTGGTTTCCTCAAAACCAAACTCACCCCCCAGATGTGGCGAAACGCAGCCACCAGCATCAAGCCCTGGCAACGGCGACAAAATGCAATCACCAATGGAATCACAACCTTCCCGGAACGACGAAACACCATCTTCATCTCCCAGACTGAGATTTCCAGCAACTATGGCGAGACTACTCCCCTATGCCAGATCTACCTTTTCTACCCCCAGACATTCCTACCAAGCCTCCTATGCGGATATTTCTCAAGGTCAACCTCATTCTACCCCAAAATCTAAAAGGATACTTCCATCCATGACTGCACCCAAAAAAGGCAAAGCCCCACAACCACCTGTCTGTGCTCTGGAGTACAGTAGTATCAGTGATGATGACCTTGTTGAAAGCACAGTCTGATATCAACTGGGTCCCTACCCACATAGTAACAGTGGTTTTGAAAATAAGCAGATAAGGGGACCCGTGGACAATCTTATTCCAGTTCTAACAACAAAGCGAGGTCTCTTGAGGACACGTATACATTCCCCCAAGAGGGCAAGCATGGAAAATCTCAGACTTGTCCAAACAAACCTCACTCAAAATACCACAGTGGAAATGCCTCCAATGCTCAATGCTAAATTAGCTTTACAGAATAGTAGATCTCTAAGGAACAAGCCTTTTGTTGTCAATGAGTTTATCTGTACCCACAACCTTGATTTTTTATTTTTAAGTGAAACATGGCTGGAAAAATCCACTAGCTCTATCACACTTATAGAAGCAACTCCGCCACACTTTAATTTCATTAGTACAGAAAGGCAGAATAAACAGGGAGGGGGGATAGCAATTATTTTCAAGGCACTGTTTCAATGTCAAAAGACAGCACTAGGTGAATTTTCATCTTTTGAATACTTAGCTGCAGTTCTAAAATGTTCTTCTGACATACTGTTATTGACTATTTACAGACCTCCAAGACTTTCTGCACCACTCTTCTTAGAAGAATTTGGTGAGCTGTTGTCGAATGTTTGTGTGGACTATGAAAGCTTGTTTATAGCAGGCGATTTCAATTTTCACGTGGACGACTTAGAGAATGTCTATGCTAAGGAATTTTTAAGTCTTATTGACATTTTTAGCCTCACACAGCATGTAACAGGACCAACACACAACCAAGGTCACACTTTAGACCTAATAATAACAAAAGGCCTTAATGCCTGTGCTAGTGTCAAAGACTATGGCTTTCCTGACCATTACTGCATTTTTTCTGATGTTTCTATGTACCCTCATGTTCAAAGGGAATCTGTTACAGTCAAAAAACGTATAATCAACTGTGAGACAGCCTCACTCTTTCAGCAAGCACTTTCAGAGATCCAAAGTCAAACTTCAGAGAGTGCAGATGATCTCATGGTTAATTTTAATTCAAGGATGACCCGTATTATGGATGTTATTGCCCCCGAAAAAATCAAAACAGTGGGACGTGAAAAAGCACCTTGGAGAATGAATCCCACAGTTATATTGCTAAAGCAAGAATGCAGGAGGGCTGAAAGACAGTGGCGTAAATCCAAACTTGAAGTCCACTACCAAATCTATAAACACACACTCTCGAAATACAACCAAGAAATTTCTAAAGCTAGACAATCTTTTTTCTCTGACATAATTAACAGAAATATTAATAATGCACGTGTCCTGTTTGGCACTGTGGAAAAGCTAGCAAGGCCCCCAAATCAAATGCCCTCTGAGTTCCTCTCAGTCAGCAAATGCAATGAGTTCGCATCCTTTTTCAAAGGAAAGATTGAAAAAATACGTACAAACATACTCACACATGTGCAACCGACCCAAGATTCAGACCAACTTGCTACAGTGAAGTTAAATCCTAACCTCATGAGAAATTTTCATTTAGTTGATGTGGACATTCTTAATAGAACGGTACAAAGTCTTAGCTCCTCTACATCTGACTTAGATATTTTACCAACAGCCTTCTTCAAATCCATCTTACATCTAATATCATCAGATGTACTTCAGATCATCAACACCTCACTACAAACAGGCATATTCCCAGGCTGTCTGAAAGAAGCAGTTGTGAAACCCTTACTGAAAAAGAACAACCTGGATGCACTGGTACTAAACAACTATAGGCCCATATCCAATCTACCATTCATGGGTAAAATAATAGAGAAAATTGTTTTTAACCAATTAACTGCTTTTCTAATGTCTAATAGCTATTTTGATAAGTTTCAATCAGGTTTCCGTGCCTACCACAGCACTGAAACAGCT
>NC_085876.1:48416146-48428646 GCF_034702125.1 Engraulis encrasicolus
CCTGTCTGTCTGCCTGCCTGTCCCCTCTGTCTGTCTGCCTGCCTGCCTGTCTGCCTACCTGCCNGTCTGTCTGGCTGGCTGGCTGGCTGGCTGTCTGTCTGCCTGCCTGTCTGACTCCCTGTCTGTCTGCCTGCCTGTCTGTCTGTCTGTCTGCCTGTCTGTCTGCCTGTCTGTCTGTCTGTCTGTCTGTCTGCCTGTCTGCCTGCCTGCCTGTCTGTGTGTCTGCCTGTCTGCCTGTCTGCCTGTCTGCCTGTCTGTCTGTCTGTCTGTCTGTCTGTCTGTCTGTCTGTCTGTCTGTCTGTCTGTCTGTCTGTCTGTCTGTTCATACACACTAAATCTACAACATTAACACTGTACTAAGTCTCAGTGCAACTGCAACATATCATTTACTACTACAACTCCACTCTACTGCCATACAGGGCACACACACACATAGTCACACTCACGCACGCACACACACGCACGCACACACACTAGTGGTGTCAACAATGATCGATTCGGCGATCCGAATCGATCCGGGGCATGGACGATCCAGGATCGATGCGGCAAGTTCCAGGATCGATGCAGCAATTTTTTTAAGTTTCAATTACTTCTGTGGATATTTCGAGAGCAAATGAATGTTAAATTAAATAAAAGTACTTCAAAGCATTGCAAGACTGATACAGACTGATCCAGACTGATCCAGAAAACAGCCAATAAATTGTTGCTCAGTATCTGACTACTTGTATTGCCTCATCATGACTGATGAAACATTTGTTTTGCTTTCAGTAGAAATGTAATGCATTGCAATGCATTGTAGAATTGAATCGGATCGGATCGGATCGAATCGAATCGAATCGGATCGGATCGGATCGCTACCTCCCGAATCGTGAGGGCAGTGCCAATCCACAGAACTAACACACACACTGCGAGTTCCCCCTTGTCCTTCCTTACCCAGGTTGTAGAGCACACAGGCCTGCTCATAGCGGATGTCATTATGGCTCACCGCTTTACCAGAGAAGGAATCCGTCCTAAAAGAGAGAGAAGAGAGAGAGAGAGAGAGAGAGAGAGAGAGAGGTCAGAGAGAGAGAGAGAGAGAGAGAGAGAGAGAGGGAGGGAGGGAGGGAGGGAGGGAGAGAGAGAGAGAGAGAGAGAGAGAGAGAGAGAGAGAGAGGTCAGAGGGAGAAATGATGAGTGCAGAAAAGATGGAACAGGAGAAGAGAATGCGTTAGGGAGAAAAGAAGAGAAACCACAGATTAAAAAGGAGGAAGAATTTTGATGTGTGTGTGTGTGTGTGTGTGTGTGAGCGAGCGAGCGAGTGAGAGAGAGAGAGAGAGAGAGAGAGAGAGAGAGAGAGAGAGAGAGAGAGAGAGAGAGAGAGAGAGAGCGAGAGAGCGAGAGAGAGAGAGAAATAGAGAGGGGTCACCTCGTTGTGTGACCCGTGTGTGTGTGTGTGTGTGTGCATGTGTGTGTGTGTGTGCGTGCGTGTGTGTGCGCGCGCGCGCGCGTGTGTGTGTGTGCGTGTGTGCGCGCGCGCGCGCGCGTGTGTGTGTGTGTGCATGCGCGCGNGTGTGTGTGTGAGCTTGCGCGTGTGTGTGTGTGCATGTGTGTGTGTGCATGTGTGTGTGTGTGCGTGCGTGCATGGTGTGTGTGTTGTGTGTGTGCATGTGTGTGTGTGTGTGCATGCGCGCGCGTGTGTGTGTGTGCATGTGTGTGTGTGCATGTGTGTGTGTGCATGTGCGTGCGTGTGTGTGTGTGTGTGTGTGTGTGCGTGTGTGTGTGCGTGTGTGTGTGTGTGTGTGCGTGTGTGTGTGCGTGTGTGTGTGTACGTGTGTGTGTGTGTGTACGTGTGTGTGTGTGTGTGTGTGTGTGTGTGTGTGTGTGTCTTCCTCACCAGGTGACGGGGACGGCCGCCTGTTGTCCCTTCGCCATGGGAACGCGGCTCTGCAGGAAGTGGAGCTGTCCAAGGTACCGACGCAACACACTGCACCCCTCGAAATCACGCGCTACACTCCCAACACTCTACACACACACACACACACACACACACACACACACACACACACAGTCAGTAGTGTCCAAGGTACCGACGCAGAACACTGCAGCCCTCGAAATCACGCGCTACACTCCCAACACTCTACACACACACACACACACACACACACACACACACACACACACACACACACAGTCAGTAGTGTCCAAGGTACCGACGCAACACACTGCAGCCCTCGAAATCACGCGCTACACTCCCAACACTCTACACACACACACACACACACACACACACACACAGTCAGTAGTGTCCAAGGTACCGACGCAGAACACTGCAGCCCTCGAAATCACGCGCTACACTCCCA
The DNA here is from genome assembly GCF_034702125.1 of Engraulis encrasicolus. Classification (NCBI taxonomy): domain Eukaryota; kingdom Metazoa; phylum Chordata; class Actinopteri; order Clupeiformes; family Engraulidae; genus Engraulis; species Engraulis encrasicolus. The sequence continues at coordinate 48,418,486 of NC_085876.1, forward strand.
ACACTCTACACACACACACACACACACACACACACACACACACACACACACACACACACACACACACACACACACACACACACACACAGTCAGTAGTGTCCAAGGTACCGACGCAGAACACTGCACCCCTCGAAATCACGAGCTACACTCCCAACACTCTACACACACACACACACACACACACACACACACACACACACACACACACACACACACACACACACACACACACACACACACACACACACACACACACACACACACACACACGCACACACACACACACACACAAACACAAACACAAACACAAACACACACTTTGGTGAGTGAGCCGTGCAGCTCCATCAGCTAAAGGGCTGATTATGGAATGTTATAAATAACCACTACAGCCACCTGCTGGAAGAGATACACACTACACACAGCTAGCCAAGAGATACACACTACACACAGCTAGTCAAGACAAGACATACACACTACACACAGCTAGTCAAGACAAGAGATACACTACACACAGCTAGCCAAGACAAGAGACACACTACACACAGCTAGTCAAGACAAGACATACACATTACACACAGAGATAGTCAAGACAAGAGATACACACTACACACAGATAGTCAACAGATACACACTACACACAGCTAGCTAAGACAAGAGATGCACACTACACACAGCTAGTCAAGACATGAGATACACACTACACACAGCTAGTCAAGAGAAGCCAATTGGAGCCAATTTGGATTGGATTGGAGCCAAATTTTGGTCCCCTAGGTAGGGGAAATTCTTTCTCTGCATTTATCCCATTTAGACTAGTGAATCACATTGAAGTACAGACACTAGTCCGTAGCAGTGGGCTGCCTGCTGAGCGGCGCCCGGGGAGCAATGTGGGGGTTAGGTGCCTTGCTCAAGGGCACTTCAGCCGTGGTTCGGTCGGGCACTGAACCGGGAACCCTTGGGTTGCCAACCCAGTGCTCTAACCACTGAGCCACGACTGCCCCAGCACTACACACAGCTAGTCAAGACAAGAGATACACACTACACACAGCTAGTCAAGAGAAGACATACACACTACACACAGCTAGTCAAGGCAAGAGATACACACTACACAGAGATAGCCAAGACAAGAGATACACACTACACACAGCTAGCTAAGAGATGCACACTACACACAGCTAGTCAACAGATACACACTACACACAGCTGGTCAAGACAAGAGATACACACTACACACAGCTAGTCAAGACATACACACCACACACAGTTAGCCAAGACAAGAGATACACACTACACACAGCTAGTCAAGACAAGAGATACACACTACACACAGCTAGTCAAGACAAGAGATACACACTACACACAGCTAGTCAACTCAAGACATACACACTACACACAGCTAGTCAACTCAAGACACACACTACACACAGCTAGTCAAGAGATACACACTACACACAGCTAGTCAAGACAAGAGATACACACTACACACAGCTAGTCAAGACAAGAGATACACACTACACACAGCTAGTCAAGAGATACACACTACACACAGCTAGTCAAGAGATACACACTACACACAGCTAGTCAAGAGATACACACTACACACAGCTAGTCAAGACAAGAGATACACTACACACAGCTAGTCAAGACAAGAGATACACACTACACACAGCTAGTCAAGACAAGAGATACACACTACACACAGCTAGTCAAGACAAGAGATACACACTACACACAGCTAGTCAAGACATACACACTACACACAGCTAGTCAAGACAAGAGATACACACTACACACAGCTGGTCAATACAAGAGATACACACTACACACAGCTAGTCAAGAGAAGAGATACACACTACACAGAGATAGTCAAGACATACACACTACACACAGCTAGTCAAGAGATACACACTACACACAGCTAGTCAAGACAAGACATACACACTACACACAGCTAGTCAAGACAAGACATACACACTACACACAGCTAGTCAAGACAAGAGATACACACTACACACAGCTAGTCAAGACAAGAGATACACACTACACACAACTAGTCAAGACATACACACTACACACAGCTAGTCAAGAGATACACACTACACACAGCTAGTCAACTCAAGACATACACACTGCACAGAGCTAGTCAAGAGAAGAGATACACACTACACACAGCTAGTCAACTCAAGACATACACACTGCACAGAGCTAGCCAAGACAACAGATACACACTACACAGAGATAGTCAAGAGATACACACTACTCAGCGTTCCTCAGCGCTAGTCAAGATTGTACCACTCACCTGTCTGAGCTGGTCCAGTCTTTTCAAGGGCTCGCTGTAGTCCTCAGGACTCTCACTGTAGTTGCTGCGAATGAACTACAGTGTACACACAACAAAAACACATTTAATGCACAGACACTCAGCAACGTACATTACACAATGAAATTACATTCCTCTTAGCTGACATCTTTAAAGTGAGAGGTAAGGGTGGGATTCGACACACATTTCATACACAGACACTCAGAAAAATGCATTACAAAATACACACCAAACTCGATTATATTCAAATGACTCACCAAAGTACTGATTTAAAAGCTGGGGAGTGCTAAAGGCCTAAACTGCACTACAATAGTCCAGAGAGTTGTATGAAGTAGAAGTAGTCTTACAGGTTGTTTGATATTACATGACTTTGTAATATCATACTACTAATGCTGTTATTACACCTGGCCGTACATCTCATTTAGCACAGCATTCAACTCGGGTGGCAATTTCCGACTGGCTAGCATTTCTCTATGAATGACACAGTGCGTGGGTTCGCAGTCAGGTGCAACCTCTCTGAGCCGCGCAGTGAAACCAGACAGCCGTCCGGCCATCGCTGCTGCCTCATCAGCGTAAACTGTTCTTCTTCTTACTTTATGCAATTCTGTAATAGACAGTTATCTCTAACCTGCACTACACTAAACTAAGGCCCGGGGGCCGGATGCGGCCAGCCGGGCCCCTTTAACCGGCCCTTCACCTCTCTGTATCTCACCATTTGAACTGGCCCAAAGAAGCAATCCTCACAGAAAAAAAGATAAAACATATATTTTTAAATATTTTATTTTGTTTATCAACAGGCCAGTTTAATTTTCACTAACTTAGTGTGAATCACCAGAAGTTTCTTGTCTTGATAGTTTCTCATCTCACTGTAATATAAACAGGCCTACCATTTCTATTGTATCACTTCACTCCTAAACTGTAAATCACCATATTTTTCTAACCTTTCCTTGCTAATTTTTTTTACATGGTTTTGGAAATTAAAAGGAATACCTGTGGTATTTCGAATGGAAAAACGTGTGAAGTACTCGCTTCTTTTGCAAATCACTTATAATTATGAGCTATTTTGTGATAGAAATTATGAATGAAGGAAGCGAAGGACAGCACTCTTCTGATTTTTCTCTGTTTATTCGCCTACGAACATTTCGGGTAGAGCCCTTCTTCAGCGTGTAATGGCGATTGTCGTGCTAGAAATTATGGCTATAACAGGCATTACACTAGACAGTTATCCCTCTCAGAGATCATACATGCTGTCATTCTTTGCCACATGTATGTCTGTCAAAATGGGCGTGAGTGTAACACACACACACACACGCACACACACACACACACACACGCACACACACACACACACACAGTCATATATTCAAATACTGTCAGCTTCACCAGGCCCAGTACCCTATATATGTCTACTTTCCCAAAGTCTCGTACATGGGAATGGAAATGTGTGGGATCAAGTGTTTCATAGTGTGTGTGTGTATGTGTGTGTGTGTGTGTGTGTGTGTGTGTGTGTGTGTGTGTGTGTGTGTGTGTGTGTGTGTGTGTGTGTACTAGCTGATAACCTACTTCTACATTTGCCTGTCAAATGCTGAAAATGGTGTGTGTGGGTGTCAGGGAACACAGGGATGGGATGACAAGAAGGCTGTCGTGTGTCAGGGCGCAGTTTGTTATAAATGGGCCGACCTTGGCATTCATACCTACAACTTTCCCAGACCCAGAAAGACTGTCATTGCCACGAAAAGGCTAAAATGTCTTTTTGACGTAGTTAAACGTTGCCAGGTCGCGACTGGTCCTAAACTGCCTTCTGTCAACAGTTAACTACAAGGCTAAACTTGGGCTAATGTGTATTGCATTGAGCAGCTTAAAACAGCTTGACAAGACAAATCATGTTGTCACCTTTATGAATTGGTGGCTGTAAGATTGCCAGAAGCATACTTGTGTGTCTGACCGGTAGTGCAAGATTTTCCCCCAACTGCGATTCTTGATCTAGAACCACAACTACACTTGCGAAGTCACTGTGGTAGGACAAATGCTTGACAGCGCAGGAATGATGTGAAACGTTTTTACAACTCAAAGCAGACTTACCGCCTTCGGGCAAATGACCTACTGTGCTATGTTTTACACCTGTCAATGAGCCACTGGTTGCGCTGTCAAAACGAATCGCTTCGTTTGACAGTTAGCAATCCTCGGGGCAACGAGCTAACTAGCTATCTGCCTGGTATCAACGGACTTGATAAAGATAAGTTGCCAAGTGTTTGAACAAATTCCTTCCATTACTAAACTAGGTCCCTTTGTTCAATTTACACATGTCGCTGCGCCAAAAATGTAAAAATCGAGCCAAGCGATGCAAACTGGTGGTAAGAAAAGTCTAACAGATCGGGGCTACTTGCTAGGACTTTTTAAAAGACGTTGGTGGGGTTCGACGTCTCACCTCTCGCACAGAATGGCTGATGTTGAAGTCCCCGGCTTTCTTCAGATCGAGACTTATCATCGGCATTTTAGGAACAGCCTCCATGTTGACCTAGCTGTACAAAACCTCACCCTCGGCTACGGAGAGGAGTTGTCTAAATGGGTCATACGATGTTCAGAGAAAAGCTATTTACCTTTGAGTTTGTGTATTGTTTTTGTCTAGACTCACTTCCTGTACAAGCCCAGCGCACACGCACCGACCCTCCCATCTGTGCATACGCAGTGGCGTCATCACGTTGGCATTGAATCCTGGGAAATGTATTTTTGTGCTACACGAGAAAAAGTTATTTCTATGCTTTTTTTAATTCCCCCGCAACATTATTCAGAAAACACGCAGAGTAGTCTGTGATTCTTCATTTCCTCCGACAAGTCCATTGATTTAAACGTTCCTAAAATAAGCTAACTACCGTATATTTAGAATATTGTAGGCTCCAGCCCTACTTTAGGCCTATAGTCAACACTGGGCATAAACATGGATGAGTAAACTGCTGCTTGGAAAATTACACATAGCCTATCGTTTTGGTCGAAATAGGCTAATAATAATAGGCTGGGCTACTTGCCATCTGGAATGGAAAATCATAGGCTATATTTTTCCTATTCAGATTCAGATTTTTTTTAATTCGAAAGTTTAATGAACGTTTTAATTCATTTTAATTAGGTTTTTTTGTTATATTACACATTTTCGTTAGTACTTTTTGTACCTTGGGAAGTTTGCTATTTTGTGCCAACAGGTTAACATGTAAGCCAGGGCCTATATTATTACCTCAAAATAGAAATACGTAGCTGCTATTATGGCGTCACGTTCTGTTACCGGGTACGAGTACAAAAAGCCAGACAGTCAACATTTCAGCTTCATTATAGAGAAGCACGACGACCGAGCGATATATTGACCGAGAGATAATTTACCGAGTGAGATAGTGAAAGTGTCCCGTAATGGACAGCATACCCCCCGACCTTCTGGGCTCCCTGGCCCCGGTGGTCCAGCAGCAACTCCCGCGGGTCTTCACGGAGATGGAGGAGGAAGACCTGGAGGTGGAAGCGGCCTGGAAGCGCACCGCAGAGACTTTCAACGGGGAGATCAGGTGCCTGTGCATGCGTGTATAAGCGAATAATAGATTTGAATTGAATGTAACAACATTGTTGGCCTACTAGGCCCCTATATATTACAGGCTATACTGTATAGTACCAGGGCCACTGACAGCTTTGGCTGGGCCCAGGACAAAGTAATCTGAAAGGGCCCCCCAATCAATACAATGTAATGAAGACCCAATTCTGGGCCCCCACTGTCCTTGGGCCCGGGACAGCTGCCCCCCCCCCCCCCCCCCCCCACCCCCCCTCCCCCCCCCCCCCCCCCCCCCCCCCCCCCCCCCCCCCTGTCAGCTTCCCTGTATAGTACATAGGCAAGTACATAGGTATATAGAGTACAGTATACAGTAAAAGCAGAGAGAGTAGAGAGAGAAAGGTTCCATTGGACCATTGTTTCCTGGTTCTATATTGCAAGGGGGGGGGGGGGGATCCCCCTTTAGGCAGACCTAGGCAGACCTAAGGACTGTTCTATTCAATGCTAGCAGTATTATGACACGCCCCTTTAGGCAAACCGGAACCTGGTCATGTTAGGTGCCCATAGCAACCTATTACATTGGCATATCTCTATATACTTAAATAATCTCTGGTATAGGCTAGTGTAGGCCTAGTATACAGTACAGTAGACCAGAGTGTGTATGTGTGTGTCTGTTGCAGTGCCCTGACAGCCTCCAATGAGGCGGACGAGGCAGGGTGGCAGGTGGAGAGTACAGTATAGATCAGAGTGTGTATGTGTGTGAGTACAGTATAGATAAGAGTGTGTATGTGTGTGAGTACAGTATAGATAAGAGTGTGTGTGTGTGTCGGTCGCAGTGCCCTGACAGCCTCCAATGAGGCGGACGAGGCAGGGTGGCAGGTGGAGAGGGCCTCGCTGCTGGCCGCTGTGGAGGCCGCCCAGGAGGAGGAGCGCCGGAGGCTCCAGGTCTCCCTCCTCCAGATGGCGCAGCAGGCCCAGGAGGTCCTCCACCAGGCCACCCTGCTTCGCATGGCCCGCACCCAGCCAGAGAGCTCCTCAGCCCAGGCAGAGCACTCGGGAAGAAGCCCCACCATGATGGGCCCCCGTGCGGAGCAGCTGGTGCTGGAGAGAGTCAGGGCCTGGAGCTGCCCCCTGGTGGTGGACGCCAGCAGCACCGCCCACAAGCAGCAGCTCATGGCAGAGCTGAAGGAGCAGGCGGCCAGGTGGATGGAGGTAAGGAAATACAGTAGGGCATTAGGTTGGAGCCCCTGTAGCATTAGGTTGGAGCCCCTGTAGGCACAGTAGTAGCATTAGGTTGGAGCCCCTGTAGGAAATACAGAAGTGCATTAGGTTGGAGCCCCTGTAGCATTAGGTTGGAGACCCTGTAGGAAATACAGAAGTGCATTAGGTTGGAGCCCCTGAAATACAGTAGTGGCACATGATATTAGGCCCTCTTTTTTCCTGGTAGCTTACAGGGGGGGCCTGAAGTACTCGCGTTACGCCAGTGTTGTATCTTCTCCAGTCTCTCTGGTGTGGTGATAGGGCTTATATTATAGACAGCAACGTGGGAGATACAGGAGCATATGCTTCTATTGAAATTAGAATCAGTTAAAATCAGAAAGCCTTGAACATAGAGGAACGAACAGGCACTCATATGTGTGTCTGTGTGTGTGTGTGTGTGTGTGTGTGTGTGTGTGTGCTCTCCTCAGGCTCCTGTGGCAGCAGGGGATAGCAACACCCCAGCAGGGGATAGCAGCACCCCAGTAGGAGACGGCAGCACCCCCGTGGTGTTCATGACGTGGGGCCTCAGGGAGCAGTGGAGGAAGGTGCAGGACAACAGGCCCGTCCTCAATGACCACCTGCAGGTACAGAACCAGCTGCACACACACACACACACACACACACACACACACACACGCACACACACAGGTGCACACACACACACACACCAGTGCACACGTGCATGCACACACACATGCACACACACACACGTGCACACGCACGCACACACACACACACACACACACACACACACCAGTGCACACGTGCACGCACACACACACACACACACACACAGTGCACACACGCACGCACACACACACACACACACACACACACACAGCTGACCTTGCAAAACACTAGAAATGAGTAATTATGGACAAATAATTAACATCTCACATTTAATACCTTCTCCCACTGCTACGTGTACTATACCACTAGTAGTTGTGAGAATACCAACTATACTGACTCTTCTTTTGCTTTTATTCATATTATTTTAGGCTTTCCTGCACAAAGAGCGCATTGAACAGCAATTAAAGCAGCATGTCCAGAAGGAGAGGGAGCTGGATGCTGAATTTGAGAAGAGGAGGCGCAGCCTGGAGGAGAAGTACCTGAAGAAAGAGGAGAAGCAGCGAGCTGCTGCAGAGGAGAAGAAGGGGAGACTGGAACAGCAGCTGAGGAAGGAGGCGGAGAAGAGGACGAGGGCAGCCGCCAAGAAGCAGAAGAAGAGAGAGGAGAAGGAGAAAAAAGAGGAGGAGAAGAGAGAGGAGAAGGAGAAAAAAGAGGAGGAGAAGAGGACGAGGGCAGCCTGCAAGGCGCAGAAGAAGAGAGAGGAGGAGGAGAGGAAAGAGGAGGAGAAAGCTGCCAGGCAGAGAGCCAAAGAGGAGAAGAGGGAGGCTGAGAGGCAGAACAGGAGAGAGAGGTGTGAGAGAGGAGGAAGTTCCAGCTGTGGCCTCCTATCATGCTTCAGGAGGTCGGCAACAGCTGACTAAACTCTCCCTCTCCCTGTGTGCCTGTCCCCTCTCCTCCTGTCCTCCCCCTTCTGTCCCTGTCTGTCCCCTGTCCTCCCTCCTCCTGTCCCCATTCCTCCCTCTCGGTCCCCTGTCCTCCCTCCTCCTATCCCCCGTGTCCTCTTTCCTCTCTCCTTCTATCCCCCATGTCTCTGTCCTCCCCCTCCTGTCCCCATTCCTCTGTCCTCCCGCTCCTATCCCCGTGTCCCCATTCCTCTCTGTCCCCATTCCTCCTCCTCTCCCCCATTCCTCTGTCCTCCCCCTTCTGTCCCTATGGGCCTATCCTACCTCCTCCTGTCCTCCCTCCTCCCTCTTGTCCTCTCCCTGTTCTTCTCTCTCTCCCTCTTGTCTTTCTGTCCCCCCTCTGACTCCATCTGGCCGTGTTGTTTCTAGTGTTGCACTGATAGCATTTTTTGTCCCCGATACTGACATCTGATCTGATACCTGGTTGTGTTGTACAGCCTCAGCCTCAGCCGATACTGATACCGATATATAAAGAGCTGCATACTACTTTGGTGTAGCGGTCAGAGCCCCAGTTTACTACCCCAGAAGGTCCGGGTTCGAGTCCCGGCTGGGCAACTCTACTCCCCTTCGCTTCAAATGGTGTCAGAAGTGGGATGGCTACTGTGAGGCCATCGGAAGCGTACCCAACGTGTGTGAGCCGTAATTCCATGTGAGGGACCCCCCAGGATTGGTGACCCCGGTGCGAGGGACCCCAGATATGGGTGAAGCATTGATGATGGGGGCACACTGGATGGGAGAAGCATGATGGGCAGTTGCGCGAGGGACACCATGAGCGTGTGAAGCGCAAGGGTGCGCTTTCCGAAGGGGAGTGTGATGTAGTGACCATCACTAGGGTTGTGGGTCTTTGGTGTAGCGGTCAGAGCCCCAGTTTACTACCCCAGAAGGTCTGGGTTCGAGTCCCGGCTGGGCAACTCTACTCCCCTTGGCTTCAAATAGGCTACCTCTGATATAAAATAACTAAATTCAAGGCTGCGTTCAAGTGTCATACAAGCATTTGTAAATGGTATAGTGCCCTATTTGCTGGCACTCGTCGATACCGATTTTACCATTTTAGTGCGGACCGGTACTGGTACTGATACTGGTATGGGTATCAGCAGAGGCGCATCTTGCCACCAGGCAAGGCAGGCAGCCGCTTTAGGGGGCATCCAAGCCCCTAAATAGTGAATAACAGCCCACACTCTACCACAGTAGTGGCGATTTGGGTTCAAATGTTCATTCTTATTTTGCATATTTGCTTGGGGCCCCATCAGATCCTAGAATCGCCTCTGGGTATCAGTGCAACACTTGTTGTTTCCCCTGTCTGTCTGTCTGTCTGTGATTGTCTTCCTATCCCATCCGGATTCATGTCCACAATCATGTCCACCTGTGTCTGGTCTTGTCTTGTACCTGTCCCCTGTCTCCTCTGTCTCCCCTGTGTCCGCGTGTCTGTTTGTGTCTGTCTCCTGCATGTCATTGTGTCTGTCCTCCCCATGTTTTTACCCATCAATAAACCCCCAAATAATCCCCACAACCTTGTAATTTGTTTTCTT
>NC_085876.1:48431146-48438646 GCF_034702125.1 Engraulis encrasicolus
TCCATGTATAATGGTCAAACATGGCTGATTTTTTGCGCAGTCTTCACAAAGTTCCAGATATAGCATTTGTTTCCATAGGGTAGCCTATCATAGAGGACTCTGAGAAGATTTGATGAAACAACTGTTTTGCGCCTTTTCAAAATGAAGACCATTTCAACTGACTGTGTAATTGAAGAGTTCAGATGCAAAACCCCTTAACTCCATTTCTGAAGACCTGTACTTCTATATTTTTAGAGAACCCTGATGTTGGTTTGGTTAACATTTATGTACTTGATAATACATATAAATAGTTATATTACATAAATAAAATAAAATAAAATGCAATTTTGATAGCTTTGTATTAAATAAAAATGAATTCAGATTATTTTCTGAAAAGGCACTTAGGGGGTTTTGCATCTGAACTCTTCAATTGCTTAACCTTAAATGGACAATAGCAGCACAGCAATCTTTGTAGAATTAGTACACGTAACCTAGCCATGCTAACACAAACATATGGCAGAGATGGGTTTACTTGGAACTTTCGAGGCGAGTGTAAAACCAAGTGAACAGAGATCAAAGCATGGGGTAACTCTATAATAGATAGCAGTTAGCAACTTACTAGGTTGCCAATGGGAAACTGCATTGAAACCAAGTAAGTTGCTAACTTAGTTAGCAAAGACGCTGTTGAGAAACGCACCCCAGTAGGTTAGGGTGTTATTGCACAGAAGACTCTGTAATCAATCAACACCAGAAACTGCCTCTTATGTCCTGACCAGGGTTGCCAGATGAGGCTGATGATTTCCAGCCCAAAAAATGCTCAAAACCCGCCTGGAAGCACTAAATCCCACCCAATTCTATTGATTTCTATGGGCAAAATTGGGCGGGTTTTCCTGCAAAATGCCATTTTTACCAGCAGACGGCCATCCCAAGCAGCCCAATTGGGCGGGAAAACAGCCCAATCTGGCAACACTGGTCCTGACAGAGGGGGTTCACTGGTGGTACTGCAGCTATTTAGCGCTCGCGGGCAAGTGAAAGATGAATGGGTGTCAATGGGGCTGTATTCATTTCTCACTTGCCCACGTTCGCCACCTAGTGGGCACAATGGAAGGGACCACAATGGAAATAAGTCTTGGGACTTTTTTGTGCACATCCCTGTCTATTTATTCCTTTCAATGTAAGGTTACTGTTGCTGTACAATGTTTTTACATCTTATAGGCTAGACCAGTGGGTTCCCAACCTATGGGCCAGGGCCCACTGATGGGCCCTGAAGGTATTCCAAGTGGGCCTTGAAGTAATTTTCTAAAAATAATAATCATATTTTGGTGTGTGTTGCCGTTGATTTATTTGAGTTTTATTCTTAATTGGGTCAGAGTTGGGCCCCGAACATTTTTGACAATTTCAAGTGGGCTCCAATTTGGGAAGGTTGGGAACCCCTGGGCTAGACTAAATAAATTCATTCATTCATTCATTCACCCAAGCGGAACTGCAAAGCTTATTGGCTACAATGGGAAGAACCAATGGGAGAGGAGCTTCTCCTCTATTCCAATTTCTCTGGTCCTGAGTCGTGAGGTCCATTATGGCTCCCATAGGTGTCCTGTGCATGCCTGAACAAATGATGAGTGCGATAAATTCCCCCTGGCCTGCCTGGCACACCCTTCACACCCACGAGGACCTGCATGCAAGCACACACACACACACTCATCCACCCACACACACACCCATCCACCCACGCACACACACGCATACACACACACACATACATATACACACACACACACACCCACACACAGACACACACATACACACACACGCACACACACACACACACACACACGCATTCACGCACACACACTCTCTCTCTCACACACACAGACACAAACACACACACACAAACACACACACACACACACACACACACACACACACACACACACACACACACCCAGAGCAGCACGGGCTCATCCGCCCCCCTGCCGCACGCCTGACATTTAGCAGGGAATTATGGGTAAGCAATAACACCCTAATCAAAGCCTGAGGAAGGAGGGAGGATGGTGTCTGTGTGTGTGTGTGTGTGCGTGTGCGTGTGCGTGTGTGTGTGTGCGTGTGTGTGTGTGTGTGCGTGTGTGTGTGCGTGTGTGTGTGTGTGGGTGCGTGTGTGTGCGTGTGTGTGCGCGCGCGTGTGCGTGTGTGTGTGTGTGTGAGAGAGAGAGAGAGAGAGAGAGAGAGAGAGAGAGAGAGAGAGAGAGAGAGAGAGAGAGAGAGAGAGATGGAAGACAACAACAGCCTCATATCAGAAGGAAAGGGAAGTCTAGAGTCAGCAAGTCCAGGATGAAACACACTCGGGAGATGAATAAAGTCCCATATGAATACACACAGGGCCGGTTCTAAGCAATTTGGTGCCCTAGGCAAACACCAATCTTTCCTTTTTGTGGAATTTGACATTGGTGTCTGTAAACATGGTGTCATACATCTGGTTGAGCACAGCTGATCTGGTACCATGTCTATATACTGAGTGCCCAGTAAATGTAAAGTTTAATGCTTTATTTAGCTTGATATTGTAATTCTGTGGGCCTTGGTAGCACCCCCAGGACATTTGGCACCCTAGGCGGCCGCCTAGTCTGCCTATGCCTAGCACTGGCCCTGCATATACACACACAGGTACTCTACTCAGCTGAGGAGTGCAGTCTTATACACACTAGACCAGTGTTTCTCAACTGGTGGGTCCAAAAGTGGGTCGCGGAGGGGTCATGGGTGGTTCTAGGAGCCTTGGTGTAAAAAAAACGTAATTCTAAAAAAGAAAAAATCCAACTTTTCCTGCAACAATTTACAACTTTTATTTGGATAGGCTAGTGAACTCTGTGTCATCTGTTGTCATACATACAATCTGAATGTTTATGCGAGATAGATAGCGTGCAACCAGTCTTCCGAGTCTTGGTTACATTTTGAAAATTGCATTGAATTGACTTGAACGCAAAAAAAAATTGGGTCGCGAATGAGAGTGGAAAATGGTGGGTCCCAAGACTGTTCCAGTTGAGAACCATTGCTCTAGGCCTACATACTGTACACCAGGCCTACTCGAAGAGTTCAGTGTTTCCCAAAGGAAGGCAGAGGCTTACTGAGCTGGCTTTAAGCAGACATTGCCCAGTCTGCACTTTATATGTCTGCAAGGTATTGTATAGGTACTCTAGGTGTAATGTATGTGTACTGTTTATGTCTAATTGTCTATACAGTATGTCCACACCTAAAGTCTATGTCTGTCTGCATGGGAAAATAAGAAACGTAATTTCAATTCTTTGTATGACCAGTGCATGTAAAGAAATTTACAATAAAACCGACTTGACTTGACTTGTAAGCTACATGTACATTGTACATGCACATTCAGCAGGAAGGGTCTTCCCTTGAGAGGTGTGAGATGTCTTCAAAGAGAAGAGGGTGCTAAAGTCCTCTCATATGAGCTTGTATGCCCATGGGGACCCAGGTTCGAGTCCCGCCTGGCCTGGGTCAATAATCCTGATATTGATTTTTCTCATAATCGAGCAGCCCTAATGTATACCCCCCTGCAGACTGAAGATTAGATTAGATTAGATTAGATTAGATTATACTTATTATCATGCAAGCATGACAATTGCCTTTGGTCTCACAGGGTAAAAAAGGATATAAACACAGATAGACACAAATAGACAGAAAACACACATACAAATGCTGCATCCTCCCCCCCCCTCCAACCACCCCTCCCAGCACACACATATGCAAGTTAGGCATTAGTTCAAAATATCTCTAGCTTTTCCATAGCTTATTGACTATGGAAATTGCATTTGGAATAAAGGACTGTTTATAAATGAGTGGCAGTGTGGTGAATGGTACATGCACTGCATTTATAAAGCGCCTTATTACTCCTTCAAGCATTCAAAAGCACTTTACCAGAGAGAGTAGAGAGAGAGAGGTTCCATTGGCCCATTGTTTCCGGGTTCTATTATCGCAAGGGGGAGGGGGGGAAAATCCCCCTCTAGGCAGACCCAGGCAGACCTAAGGACTGTTCTATTCAATACTAGTAGTATTATGACACGCCCCTTTAGGCAGACCGGAACCTGGTCATGTTAGGTGCCCATAGCAACCCATTACATTGGCATATCTCTATACTTAAAGAATCTCTGACTTTACATTGTATGCCTCACCTTCACCCTGATCTGACACTAGTCTTCAAACAAGAGTGGCGAATGCTCAACATGACATTCAGTAAACAAAGTCTTTTTTTTACAGGCGAGTTCCCCACCAGTTGGCCACGGCAGGGCCCAGTAGACCAAGTCGGTAACACTTTACTTAAAGGGGTATGCCACTATTTTGGGGCTTAATGCAGTTACAATCGTTGGCTGGGGTTTATAAAGGTGGTAAAGTGTCTTATTTTTCATGTTAAGTGTTGTCTTGCTTTAAGAGCAGTTAAAAGAGGGAGCATGTCGCTAAGCTAGTGAAAGTCAATGCATCCGTGTAGCATTGTAGCAGCCAACGATTGTAACTGCATTAAGCCCCAAAATAGTGGCATACCCCTTTAAAGCCAACATTATAAGCGCATTTATAACAAATTATAACGCACATTATAATTACTTACAACATATTATGACTACACTCATAATGCTTCATGATGCTTCATATTAACAGTTATGAATAACTATGAATCTAGCTTATAATGCTTTATAAATCCAAGGGTGTCATGAGTGCTCATGACTGGCTATAAACTACAGGCTGCCTGATGGGGCTTATAGCACATATAGTACCTATACCCCTCTATACACAGACCTGGATGATAAACTGTCATAAGGGCTCATACGATGCTATAATGTTTCATGTGAGATCATAAGTCGTCAATGTGTGCTCTAAGTAAAGTGAAGTTCATATGGATGCATCTATAATGCACTGTATAATGCACATCTATAATGCATCATAATGTACTGTAAGCCCCATCAGGCAGCCTGTAGTTTATATCCAGTCATGAGCACTCATAATACCCTTGGATTTATAAAGTATTATAAGCTAGATTCATGGTTATTCATTACTGTTAACATAAAGCATCATGAAACATCATCAGTGTAGTCGTAATGCGTTGTAAGTAATTATAATATGCATTATAATTTGTTATAAATGCACTCATAATGCGCTATAGATATGGGCTTCATAGAAAGTGTTACCACAAAGTCTACTAGGAGCAGAGGAGAGAGTCAGAGACAGTCCATCTTCTCACAAGAGAAAGGAGAGACACTGACTACAGTGTAGTTTTCCAAAGGGTATGGAGAAACTCAGGTGAGCATCTTTTCATAACAGACACAGATGCCAGTGACCGTCTTTCATGGTAGACAAACTCAGCCATTTTCTAAACAGTGGAGTCAGTGGCTCACCGAGTTCATAATGAAAACAAATGCGGTTACATTTCAGTCTGTCCCCCCAAAGTGGGCACAGATTTACCTTTCTGCAGCAGTGTAGTAGTCTGGTTGTGGACTGTAAAACTGAACTGCAGAGAGCAGAGAACAGCATAGAGACTTGGTATGAAAAGTATCTTTTCACAGAGATGTCAAAACTATAATTAAAAAAAACAACTTGAAATGAAGAGCTCTTTTCCAAAATGAGATATATCCAATTTATAGAATGTTGGGAAATTTACATTTTGGTATTGGGCATTACATTGAATTGCATTGTAAAATGCATTTTATAGAGGTTTCAAAAGTATTTTCTCCAAACATTTGAATGGCAATAATTCACACTTAGATAATAGGACTTCTTAACAGTAAATTACAATATTAAAATGCAAAAAGTCAAAAATGGTGGATATAGCGTTTTGGAAAAGAGCTCTTCAAATGCACTCAGAGAGTGCAGACCCCCGCCAAGGAATCTGTTTGATGGAACATTTGACTGTTACACCCTATTTTTTATGTCTAGCTTCTGCCTTCTTTTTGTGGAGTTAGAAACTGAAATGTCAGACTTCAAATTCAATTTATGGTCACTAGGGGTGTCTAGATTTGTAGGCTAGCAGTGATAAAAAAAAAGGTCTGGTTCGTGATCCGGATCATCACCAAAATTTAATCACCTGGTCATTCACAACAACTCCACAAAGTTTCATCCAAATCCATTCATTAGTTTTTGAGTTATCCTGCTGACAGACAGACAGACAGACAGACAGACAGACAGACAGACAGACAGACAGACAGACAGACAAACCAACGCAACCGAAAACACTCCTCGGCAGAGGTAATGAAAGAAACCGTTTCCCTCCAACAGAGGTAGCTTATCTGAGACCTACTTGTCTTATAATCAGCTGTTGGATCAAGGTTTTGGTGGGTCCTTGTTAGGTTTTTAGTACTTTCCAGTTAACAACACAGTCTATCTACCTCAATAGGTAGGAAGGAGTAAATGGTGAAACAGCTACTATGTAATAGGCTTACCTACCATGTGCTGGAGTTGTACTAACACAATGAATAAACCCATTTTAGCTTAAAGGGACACTGTGTGAGATTTGTAGTTGTCTATTTCCAGAATTCATGCTGCCCATTCATTAATGTTACCTTTTTCATGAATACTTACCACCAGCATCAAATTCTAAGTATTCATTATGACTGGAAAAATTGCACTTTTCATACATGAAAAGGGGGATCTTCTCCATGGTCCGCCATTTTGAATTTCCAAATATAGCCATTTTTGAAACAGCTACTATGTAATAGGCTTACCTACCATGTGCTGGAGTTGTACTAACACAATGAATAAACCCATTTTAGCTTAAAGGGACACTGTGTGAGATTTTTAGTTGTCTATTTCCAGAATTCATGCTGCCCATTCACTAATGTTACCTTTTTCATGAATACTTACCACCAGCATCAAATTCTAAGTATTCATTATGACTGGAAAAATTGCACTTTTCATACATGAAAAGGGGGATCTTCTCCATGGTCCGCCATTTTGAATTTCCAAATATAGCCATTTTTGAAACAGCTACTATGTAATAGGCTTACCTACCATGTGCTGAAGTTGTACTAACACAATGAATAAACCCAATTTAGCGTAAGGCCTTTTAGGGAAAACGTGCCCTCTGCCTATTAAATCCTAAATATCTCAGCCTCCGAAGCATATAAAGACATGAAACAAGTTGTATTTGAAAGCCAGGACCCTCATCTTGCATTAGAATGTGTTCATTCAGCTCTGACATACCCACATGTTTGATGTTAATGTTAACAGCTCAAATATCAATGAATGCAACATTAGGGCTGGGACGATTAATCGACTAATCGTGACTAATCGATTATAAAAATTAGTCAACAAGAATTTTCATAGTAGACTAATCGTTTCATTTAATTCAATGCTGTTTTTACTTACTTTTACTAGGGCTTTATTACTTGATTGAAACCAAAAATTGCCCAGCACGTATGAATTGGACGTTGTATCTCAGAGTAAATAAGCTACTGTCATGATTTAACCCTATTCAGACTGGGCTTTTTTGGCATTCCTGGGCCTGGGGGGGGGCTCTTTTGACCCCCCACC
>NC_085876.1:48443646-48453646 GCF_034702125.1 Engraulis encrasicolus
AGGGGGTTTGGGGAAGGGAAGGGGGGGGGTTTTTGGGACGGGGGACGGGGTTTTTGGGATGAAAAATTTTTTTGGGGGGGGAAAGGGGGGGGGGGGGGGGTTTTGGGGGGGGGGGGGTTTTGGGGGGGGTTGGGGGTGGGGGGGTTTTGGGTGGGGGGGGGAAAAAAGGGAAAGGGTAGGGGGAAAAAAAAAAGGGGGGAAAGCGGGGGGGGGGGTGGGGGGGGGGGGTGGGGGGGTTTTGGGGGGGGGGGGGGGGTGGGGGGTGGTTTGGAGGGGGAGGTTGGGGGGCCCGGGGAAAAACCCTGTTTTCCCCGGGGTTTTTTTTTTGATTTTGGGTTTTTTTTTTTTTTTTTTAATTTTTTTTTTGTTTTTTTTGGGGGGGTTTTTTTCCCCCTTTTTTTTTGGGGGGGTTTTTTTTTTCCTTTTTTTTAAAAAATTTTTTTTTGGGGGGGAAAAAATTTTTGGGGGGGGTGGGGGGGTTTTAGGGGGGGGGGAGTTGGGGGGGGGTTTTTAATGGGGGGTTTTGGGGGGGGGGGGGGAAAACCCGGGGGGGTGACGAAGGGGGGAAAATTTTATTTTATTGGGTTAAATTGGCCCTGTGTTTTTTAGGGGGGGGGTTTTGGGGGGGGGGGGGGGGGGGGGGGGGGTTTTTTTTGGGGGGGGGTTTGGGTTTTGGGGGGGGGGGGGGGGGGGGGGGGGTACAAAGGGGGGGGGGGGGAAAAACAAAAAAAAAAGGGGGGGGGGGGGGGGGGGGTTTTTTGGGTTTTGGGGGGGGTTTTGGGGGGGGGGGGGGGAGTGGGGGGGGGGGGGGGGTGGGGGGGGGAGGGGGGGGGGGGGGGGAGGGCTTTAAAGGGGGGGTTTTTGGGGGGGGCCCCCGGGGGGGGGGTTTTTTTTAAAAACCCGGGAAAAAAAAAGGGACCAAAAACCCCGGGGAAAAGGGAAGGAAAAAGGAAAAAAAAAAAAAAAACCGACCCCCCCGGGGGGGAAAAAAAAGGGAGAAAAAAAAAAAACCGGGAAAAAAAATAGGGCCCCGGGGGGCCCCCCACGGGACCCCAAGAAAGGGAAACCGGGGGCCCACCCCCCCCCCCCGGGGGGGGGGGCCCCAAGGGAGGAAGGGGAAAGGGGGGCCAAAAGGAAAAGGGAAAGGGGGCCCAAAAGGGGAGGGGGGGCAGGGGGAAAACCCGGGGCAGGGGGCCCCCACGGGGGGTTTTTTTTTCCCCCTTTCCCCCCCTTTTGCCCGGGGAAACCCCGGGGGGGTTTTTGGGGGGGGCCCCCCCAAAAAAAAAAAAGGGGGGGGGGGAAAAAAAAAAAAAAAGGGGGGGGGGGCCGGGCGGGGGGGGGGGGCCCCCCAAAACCCCCCCGCCCCCCCCCCCCCCCCCCGGGCCCCCCCCCCCCCTTTTGGGGGGGGGGCCCCGGGGGGGCCCCTTTTTGGGGGGGGAAAACCCCCCCCCCCCCCTTCCGCCCCCCCCTCCCCCCTTCTCCTCCCTCTCCCCCTTTCCCTCTCCTCCCTTTTCCCCCTCTCCTCCCCTTTCCTCTCTCTCCTTCCTCTCCTTTCTTTTTCTCCCCCCCTTTTCCCCCCCCCTTTTTTCCCTTCCCCCCTTTTAAAAGGGGGCCCCAAAAACCCCCGGGGAGGGCGAGGGAAGGGAAAAAAGAGGAGGGGGGGGGGGGGGGGGGGGGGGAGGAGGGGGGGGGGGGGGGGGGGGGGGGAGGGGGGGGGTTTTTTTTTTTGGGATTCCCAAAACCCCTAGAAATAAACAATTTAAATTCCCCCTGGATAAAACATACCCTTACACTACCCTCCTCCTCACTCACCCCACTCACTCACTCACTCCCCTTCATTCACTCACTCACCCCCACTTCACTCATTTCCCCTCACTCACCACACTCCTCACCACTCACTCATCCCCCCCCCCCCACTCTCCTCCGTCATTTCTTTTTGGTTTCTGGTTTTTAATATTAAACAAATTTTTTTTTTTTAAAAGTTTCATTTATTGTTTGTTTAAAACCCCCAAAACAAAGAAAACAAAACACACACAACACAACACACACACACACACACACACCACACTACACAAACACAACCACACACACCACACACACACCACACACACACACAACACAACACACACACACACACACACACACACACACACACACACACACACACACACACACACACACACACAAAGGAAGAATGTATTCTTATTCAGTGTGAGGAAGATGCTTGGATGCACACCACGTTCCCCATTGTCTCCTCTCCTCTCCTCTCATTTTCTAACTTTTCTGCTCTATCTTGTGACTGTCAAACTTTTCTGTTTTGTTTTCCTAACACACACACACACACACACACACACACACACACACACACACACACACACACACACACACACCCACACACACACACACACACACACAAGCACAACCACACCGACTCAGACAGACACAGACCAGACAGACAGACACACTGACAGACAGAGACAGACAGACAGACACACACACAACCAAACACATACATACCCACAGACAGACAGACACGGACAGAAGGACAGACAGACAGACAGACAGACAGACCAAGGACACACACACACAAACCCCGACAGACAGTCAGAAACACAGACAGACACACACACCACACACACAGCACCCACACAGCACCAGCACACAACACACACCCCACACACACACACACACACACACAACACACACACCACACCCACACTCACACCACACCAACGCACACCCACACTCACACACACACACACACACACACACACACACACACACACACGTGCACTGGCAGGAGCAGAGCAGTGGTTGGCAGTGGAGGTGGGCGCAAAAGTTGTCTATTTAGCACTGGATACACAAACTCGGGCACGCAGTCAAGACAAGAACCGCGCATCGCACACACACACACACTCACACACACACACACACACCCACAACCCACCACACACACACACACTCCACACGCCAAGCACACACACACACACACACACACACCACACCACACACACACACACTAGCCACAACACCACGCAACACACACACACACACACACACACACACACACACACACAGGTTGGCAAAGGTGGCCAAAGGACTTGCCAATGGAGAAAGTGGGCACAGAGAGATGGGTTATGAGCCTGGCACCATGGGCCCTGAGAATGGCATGGCTTTGGCAGGGGCAAGCGGGCGAGGTGTCAGCCAGCCCAGGTGCCTCAACTGGGCATCTTGCCACCCACCAGACTGGCACCTGGCCTGGCACATGTGCACACATGTGCACACGCGCATACGAACATGCACGCACACACGCACGCGCAGGCACGCACATAAACAGCCGTGCACACAGTCTTGCAGGCATGCTAGATCCACAAGATGTTCTTCCCTACCTCCTTTCTCTCTCTTCTCTCTTCTCTCTCTCTCTCTCTCTCGCTCTCTCTCTCTCTCTCTCTCTCTCTCTCTCGCTCTCTCTCTCTCTCTCTCACACACACACAAGGCTACATCCACAGTGTGTGTGCATGTGTGTGTGTGTGTGTGTCTGCATGAGGTTCACTAATCCGGACTGCGATCTCTAAAAGGCCTCCTGCGATATGGGCCGAGGGATTTGGGGGACCATGCGGAGCTTGTGTGCAACTGTGTGTGTGTGTGTGTGTGTGCATGTGATGGGTGGGAAGTTCATGACATTATGGCAACACCAAACAGCTGTCTAACTCACCTGTCACACACACACACACACACACAGACACACACACACACACACACACACACACACACACACACACACACACACACACACACACACACACACACACACACACACACACACACACACACACATGGATAATTCAACGTACCGCTGCAATATAGCAATAAGAAAAGAACAGAATATACGCGACACACACGCAAGCACACACGCAAGCACACACACGCAAGCACATCATACGGACGAGACTGACATACAACACAATGTGTGTGTGTGTGTGTGTGTGTGTGTGTGTGTGTGTGTGTGTGTGTGTGTGTGTGTGTGTGTGTGTGTGTGTGTGTGTGTGTGTGTGTGTGTGTGTGTGTGTGTGTGTGTGTGTGATGCGAGACTGACACAGTCCTGTACAGCCTCAGTGTTTGTATTTACATTATTACATTACATTACATTACATTACATTGCATTTGGCAGACGCTCCGACTTATAAACAATTCAAGGATTAGTCTAGTAGATTCTCTCGAAAGAGGAAAGTCTTTAGTTGTTTCTTGAAGGCTGCAAGAGATGTGCTTAGTCTTGCTGCCTCTGGGAGACCGTTC
Organism: Engraulis encrasicolus; assembly: GCF_034702125.1. NCBI lineage: Eukaryota > Metazoa > Chordata > Actinopteri > Clupeiformes > Engraulidae > Engraulis > Engraulis encrasicolus. The sequence goes on from NC_085876.1 coordinate 48,447,943, forward strand.
CACCACTTGGGTACCAAAACGGAGAACAATCTTGACTGGGAGTACCTAGAGCGACTGGATGGCAGAGCCAGACGGCTTGTGCTGTATGAGCGCAGTTCTCTTCCAGTAACATAAGGCGTTAGTAGGTCCTTCAGATAAGCTGGGGCCGTTCCTGTGATGGTTTTGTAGGCAAGGGTCAATATGCCTTGTCTTGATGCAGGGCCTGAGATCGGTAATCAGTGCAACTCAATAAATAGAGGAGTGACATGGGTCCTTTTGGGTTGATTGAATATCAACCGTGCTGCCGCATTCTGGATCATCTGCAGAGGTTTTAGCGCACAAGCAGGTAGACCTGTCATGAGTGAGTTGCAGTAGTCAACACGTTACAGAACCGTGGCCTGGACCAGTCGTTGTGTAGAATATTGTGTCAGCACAGGTCTGATATTATTACAGGTCTGTATTTACTGACACCCAGTGTGTGTGTGTGTGTGTGTGTGTGTGTGTGTGTGTGTGTGTTTGTGTGTGTACTTGTTATACCACTATTGTGAGGACCAAAACCTGACATCTCACCCTTTGCTCTGAGGACACTTGTGGTTGTGAGGACATTTTGGTCGGTCGGTACACACAGTGTGTGTGTGTGTGTGTGTGTGTGTGTGTGTGTGTGTGTGTGTGTGTGTGTATGTGTGTGTGTGTGTCGGTCCTCACAGCCATTAACTATGTCGTTTTGTCGTTGATGAAAACAGTGTGAAGGGACTTGTTTTGGTCAGGGCACAGTTAAGCATTCAGCAGTTCTGAACGCTAGTAAACTGCATTGGAGTCAATGGAAGGTCCTCACAAAGATAGTAATGTGTGTGTGTGTGTGTGTGTGTGTGTGTGTGTGTGTGTGTGTGTGTGTGTGTGTGTGCGTGTGTGTGTGTGTGCAAGCCTGACGACAGGGGGGGGGAGACGGGGGACAGGGGACAAAGGGGTATGTTGTCCCGGGCCCTGAGAGGTAGGGGGCCCAGAATTGGGTCCCCATTACATTGTATGTATTGGGTAGGGGGCCTTTTCGGATGACTTTGTCCTGGGCCCAGCAAAAGCTGTCAGTGGCCCTGTGTGTGTGTGTGTGTGTGTGTGTGTGTGTGTGTGTGTGTGTGTGTGTGTGTGTGTGTGTGTGTGTGTGTGTGTGTGTGTGTGTGTGTGTGTGTGTGTGCGTGTGTGTGTGCACACGCGTACAAGAATGACAACACAATCAGCAGCACCTGTGCCTGTTATATTGAGTGAGACGTAACAGGGTTTATGAATAATTTATAAATAAATGTGTTTACGGCATGTGAAGGTGTGACTTTCTTCACATTCCAAGGCACAGTGTGTGTGTGTGTGTGTGTGTGTGTGTGTGTGTGTGTGTGTGTGTGTGTGTGTGTGTGTGTGTGTGTGTGTGTGTGTGTGTGTGTGTGTGTGTGTGTGTGTGTGACTTTAGCTGTCACCCTTTTCAAGAGTTGATTGACTTCAATGGAATGCCAGTCTTCATTTATTTAGCATAGAAGCCTGCCGTGACACTCACAACACACATACACATACATAAACACACACACACACACACACACGCACGCACACACACACACACACTACACACAACACACACACACAAATACACTAAACCTCACACACACACACACACACACAAACACACACACACACACTACTCTTGCTGCCTGTCTCAGTGTGTTTCTGTCAGACACAGAGTTTCACTGATTTTTGTCACACACCAACACAGACACACATAGGCTACACACACACACACACACACAGTCTTTGTGTGTGTGACTTTTAATCTCTGCTCCTCTCTCTCTGTCAACACACACACACCCCATGTTGTGTGTCAACAAATAAACACATTCACACCCACACCCACACCCACACACACACACACACACACACACACACACACACACACACACACACACACACACACACACACACACACACACACACACACACACACACACACACACACTCCACCCCATACACACACACGTACACCTTCTGCGTGTGTGTGTGTGCCCCCCACTAGTGCTGTGCAGTTGTCTCCATGTAATATTCATGGGCCTTCATCCCTCACATACACCAAATGCCACCTATTGTCACCTCCTCACTGTCACTCACAGCAGAGGTGAACAACACACACACACACACACACACACACACACACACACACACACACACACACACACACACACACACACACACACACACACACACACACACACACACACACACACACACTCCCCTCCCATGACTCCCTCTCTCTAACTCTATGTTTCTTACATACACACACTCCCCTCCTCTCCTCCCTCCCCTGACACACACACATCCCCTCCTCCCTCCCCTGGCACACATACATACACCACCTCTCCTCCCGTCCATGCCACACACACACACACACACGCACACACACACACCACACACACACACACACACACACACACACACACCACACGCACACACACACACACACACACACACACACACACACACACACACACACACACACACCTCCTTCTCTCCTCACCTCAGTCGTGTCACCCAACGCTTTTTTGTATCCTCAGAGGTCACACACACACACACACACACACTGTCATCCCTGTCCTCGTGTGACACATCTCTGTCCGTGTTTAGCATGGCTGTAGCTTTCTTTAACATCAAGTCAAGGAAATGGCAAAGTAGAAATGTTACAAATGTATTAACTTAATGATGTTCTAAATGTTTTGTAGTATGAGATGCATATGAATTATATACCGTATTGTATTTTTGTAATCCATTATTATTCCTATTATATTTTGCCCTCCTTATGTTCTTCAGTCAACATGTGCCCTTACCTGCCAGAAAAGGAAATCATCTTTTGCACTTACTGTCAGTCACAAACTAAATAACTCAGAGCAACTTAATTCTCTAAGGGCCCCAATTTGTGCCCCACAAATCACAACAGGTTGCATTTTTCCATCTTAGTCAGGCCTTTTTTTGCCCGTATGTACCCAACACACACACACACACACACACACACACACACAGGGTGCGTTCCAATATGCAACCTTGCGTCCTCCACTTTTGGCCTCTTACCAGAAAGTAATGTCATGATGACATCACTGAAAACACCATTATATTTCATTTTCAATATCTCGCAAAAGCTCAATTGTAAAGTAATTTTCTCATTTCCCAACAGGATAGTAAATGAAGAATAGTCCCCCAAAAATTGTTTTAGCTCGGCTGACAGCAGGGAAACTTATTTGTTTTCTCAACGGAGGGGGGGCATCAACAAAACGTGAGGCCACAAGCACAAGTGGAGGACACAAGGTCGCATATTGGAATGCACTCACACAGCCTCTCCTCCTCCTCAAGGCTCCTTCGCCTGTTTGTCCCAGCAGGGACACCGTACCTACCTGCAGCAATGGAACTCAGTTGTCATGGGAACGGTGCCAGAGGTGGGGAGTGGCGACATTTTTACTTTTAGACTCCTGACATTTAGGAATTTCACAAGAAAATGCTGACACACACACACACACTTGTACACAGGCACGTCTACACACACACAGGCACGTCTACACACACACACACACACACACTTGCACACAGGCACGATTACACACACACACACAGGCACGTCTACACACACACACACACACACACACACACACACACACACACACACACACACACACACACACACACACACACACACACACACACACAGGCACGTCTACACACACACACACATACACACAGGCACGTCTACCCACACACAGGCACACACACAGGAACACACACACACACACGTACACACAAACAGGGAAGCTGACAGGAGGACAAACGGGTTAATTGATCCGGGCCCATGGAGGACGGGGGGGGGGGGAGGGGGGGGGGGGGGGGTGGGAGGTAGTTACGGTACACTGAGTGCGTTGCAATATGCGACCTTGTCTCCTCCACTTGCTTCTCGTCATGATGACATCACTGACAACAGCATTATATTTCAATATCTTGCAAAAGCTCAATTGTAGAGTCTTTTTCTCATTTGCAATTGGGATGGTGAATGAAAAACAGTCCCTCAAAAGTTGTTGTGGCTAGACTGACAGCTGGGAAACTTCATCGTTTTCTCCACGGAGGAGAGGCCAGGAGGCGGGACGAGGAGACAAGGTTGCATATTAAAACGCACTCATTGTATGTATTGGGTGGGGGGCCCTTTCATATGACTTTGTCCTGGGCCTAGCCAAAGCTGTCAGCAGCCCTCCATGCTCACGTACGCACACACACACACTACACGCAAACACCGAAACACACACACGCGCCACACACACCTCCACACTGCATACTGCTGACAGCACTGTACACAGCCGTGTTGTAAAGACGAGAGAAGCTGCGTTGCTGGCAAACACTCAAGGCTGAATCTAATTAGGACTGAGACTCATTTCATTAGGATGGCTAACACACACACACACACACACACACACACACACACACACACACACAGACATACACACACACACACCCTTTCATCATCAGTCCCTTCACAGTGCTGCAACATCAGCCCTTATGGGTGCATAAACGTGTGTGTAATCAGGGCCGGTTCTAGCCAATTTGGTGCCCTAGGCGAGCACCGATATTTTCTTTTGTGGAATTTGACATTGGCATCTGTAAACATACTATCGTGCATCTGATCAAGCACAACTGATCTAGTACCATGTACGCATATAAGTACTGAGAGCCCATTAAAAATCATTGTCAATGTAAAGTTTCATGCTTAATTTTGCTTAATACCGTAATTCTATGGGCTGTGGTGCCCCCCCAAAGACATTTGGCGCCCTAGGCAACCGCCTAGTCTGCCTATGCCTAGCGCCGGCCCTGTGTGTAATTATCTCCTGCACAGCTGAAGAAGCGCACAAGCATGGAACACTGTGGGTGACTGTAGTTTCTTGCAATCAGTGGTGTAGTCTACGTAGAACGCGGGTATAAGGAGTATACCCACTTCTCCTGCACAGCTGAAGCGCACAAGCATGGAACACTGTGGGTGACTGTAGTTTCTTGCAATCGACTTGTAGTGGTGTATTACATGTATCTATGACCACTAGAGTTGGAGTTTCCCAGCTGAGCTGAGCTTTCGGCTTCCTATGCAATTGCGTGTTTTTTTTAATGAATTTGCAGCCCCTGGGTTTGTCTTTGCATGCATTTAAATGATATGCATGCGCATGTCCACAGACTGGTTTGTGTGCGTGCGTGTGTGTGCACGTGTGTTATGTTTTATCTTAATGTTTTAAATGCTCTTTGACTCAAATTTAATTCCTTCTTTCTTCCATGTTTCCTTTCTTTTTTGCATTGAGTTGCACTTGTGTATGAAATGCGCTATACAAATAAACTTGCCTTGCCTTGCCTTTCCTTACGTGTGTACAGTATGTGTGCAATAGGAGTCTGTTTTGTAGGTGAATCCAGGTGAAGTAAAAATAGTTCTCAAAAACACAAACACACAAATGCAGAGAGAGATCACCAAGAGAGTATTATCAAAGCAAACTTTTATTACCATCCTCACCTAATGTGCACTAACACAGACTGTGTGTGTGAGTGTGTGTGTGTGTGTGTGTGTGTGTGTGTGTGTGTGTGTGTGTGTGTGTGTGTGTTCATGCTGTTGCGGTCTCCTCCTCCTCCTGAGTGTATTGTATCATGTCGTCTGCGTAGAGGTGTGTGTGTGTGTGTGTGT
>NC_085876.1:48466146-48476146 GCF_034702125.1 Engraulis encrasicolus
AAGATGACCTTCGCCACCCCACTCTCCCTCTCCTTGCCACTTCCTGATCCCTTTCTCCCCATCATTCTCTTTCCCTCTCTCTCTCTCTCTCTCTCTCTCTCTCTCTCTCTCTGGGACTCCCTCTCGCTCCTTCGCTTCCCTTGCCAGTCCCTGTCTCTATTCTACTCATCTCTCTCTCTCTCTCTCTCTCTCTCTCTCTCTCTCTCTCTCTCTCTCTCTCTCTCTCTCGTCCCCTCTCTCTCCCTCCTTCTCTGCTCTCGCCAGTTCCCATATATCTCCCCCCCCTCTCTCTCCCTCCCTCCCTCCCCCTCCCTCTCTCTCCCATCTCTCTCTCTCTCTCTCTCCATCTCGCTCTCTCCACCTCTCTCTCTCTCTCGCTCTTGTTCAGGAGTGTATTCTGTGCAGAAGCTTGTTGTCTCATTTGTAAACATGAGGTCGCCATCAGGCATCCGACAACACAGCAGCCAACAACACACACACACACACACCAATAACAATGAACAAACACACACACAAACATAATGAACACCCGGGTGCACTGCAGGGTAATAAACCGTCTACGGTGGCCTCAAAGGACCAAACAGAGCAGAGATTCCTTCCCTTCCCTTCCCTTTGCAAACAAACACACACACACACACACGCAGTCCGACCCACAACAATGAGCAATCTGAATGTCAGACAAGGTTTTGTGGCTCGTTCGCTTTTCAGAAGAATAAAGGAAAAGCTTTGGAAATGTTTGGCAGATCTACACTCTCCCATAATGAATACGTTGCATAGCAAGAGTCTTTCTTTCCTCCAGACATCGTACAGCTAACCGACGAAAAGGGTTTGAGAGAAAAACAAATGTCCCTTTAGGGAAACAACAGACTGGCGAAAATATGGAAACTATTGAGTTGCTGTGCAGAATACATAATTAAAAGAAGAAGGAAAAATCAGCACACTGTTGCTGCTCACCGATTTATTGAACACAATGTTTCAATATACACCTGACGACCGCCTGAGGTTGAAACGTTGTGTTCAATAAATCGTGCGCAGATTTTTCTTTCTTCTTTTACGCACGTTGGTTTGATCCAGCTCCTGTTTTACTGGATGTGCGCGCATCACTTGCACTACTATTGAATATGAAGCATGAGAGCAAACAGGGGCTTACATTAGGTACAGACGTCACAGATCAAAGAGTGAAGACTTTTCCAGAGGACACTTTTCTCAGAAGCAGAGACTCCATTATTCTACACACATATAAGCCTGCCCACGCTTTTAATTCTCTCTCTCTCTCTCTCTCTCTCTCTCTCTCTGTCTCTGTCTCTCTCTCTTTCTCTCTCAATTCAACCACATACTTACACAATCACACACTCACATTCTCTCTGTGACTCTCTCTCTTTCACACACACACACACACACACATGCACACACTTCTTGTGACCTTTCCTGCACTGAGGCAATCAAGAGTTCTTATTCACACACCTCCGCATGGGAGACGAAGGCACTCAGCTGCCATTCAGCTCATTCAGTAGCCTGTGTGTGTGTGTGTGTGTGTGTGTGTGTGTGTGTGTGTGTGTGTGTGTGTGTGGATGTAGCAAGACACGTTCCGCTGCCATTCATCTTATTCAGCCACAACTACACGTGTGTGTGTGTATGTATGGGTATGTGTGTGTGTGTGTTTCTGACACACAAGGAGACAGAGATAGAGAGAGAGAGAGAGGAAGAGAGAGAGAGAGAGAGAGAGAGAGAGAGAGAGAGGGGGGGAGAGAGGGGGGGAGAGAGAGATGAAAGGAACAAAAACCTGGGGTGAAAAGGACAGAGAAAGGGAAGAAGAAAGCAGTGAATAAAAATAGAGCACTGCCTGTGTCGAAAAAGGAGAGGAGTGAATGACGGATTGTGTGTGTGTGTGTGTGTGTGTGTGTGTGTGTGTGTGTGTGTGTGTGTGTGTGTGTGTGTGTGTTGGGGGGGTGCTAAAAAGGTTTGGAGAGAATGGCGGAGTGACAGTATTGCTAGAGAAAGAGAATATGCATGAGGCTGTGTGTGTGTGTGTGTGTGTGTGTGTGTGTGTGTGTGTGTGTGTGTGTGTGTGTGTGTGTGTGTGTGTGTGTGTGTGTGTGTGTGTGTGTGTGTGTGTGTGTGTGAGGAGAAATGAAGAGTTCAGATGCAAAAACCTGTAAGTGCCATTTCAGAAAATAATCTTAATTCATTTTTATTTAATACAAAGTTATTAAAATTGCATATTTTTTTATTTTATTTATGTAATATAACTATTTCTATGTATTATCAAGTACATGAATGTAAACCAAACCAACAACGGAGTATGGAAGTGCAGGTCTTCAAAAATGGAGTGAGGGGTTTTTGCATCTGAACTCTTCAAATATAGGATTGATTAACTGATTACCTCTCTTACAACTCTGGTATGATCTACAGCACCGTTTGGATCTGTGTGTCTTTTAATGAGCTGTGGTTAGGGCTGCACAATTCATCGAAAATAATCGAAAATCGTGATAAAATCGTGAAATCGAAGTCGTGATTTCAATCGTGGCAATAGTGACCTACCTTTGAGAGTGTCCTTGAAGCCAGAAAATACTGACAGGCTGGTGTTTCTGGCCAGAAATCTGCCCACCTAAGTTTCATGCTGTTGCCTTTACATAATTATTACAATTCATTTTGTTTTGCTCATCCCGTATACAATTCATTCTTGGTTATATTTCATCTTGTTTCAATTTTCAAAAAAATCTGCAAATAATAAATAATCGTGATTAATAATCGATTTTGACCAAAAAAATAATCGTGATTAAGATTTTTTCCATAATCGTGCAGCCCTAGCTGCGTGTGTGTGTGTGTGTGTGTGTGTCTTACATGAAAGGGCGAGCAGTCCTTTCCTCCGACCATCAGCGCTGGCCGAACACCATCATGCTCCTCCTTGGACAGGTGCTTCAACACGTGGCATTCTTTAACCTGGAACACGCACGCACGCACGCACACACACACAAAATATCCAATTACCTCTGCATGACTGACAATACCTCACCTCATGGGTTTCACACACACACACGCTAGCACACACAGACACAGACACAGACACAGACACAGACACAGACACAGACACAGACAGACACACACACACATTTTGGGGGGCAGGTGCTGAGGGTGGGGGTGTTGAGGGCATGTGGAACTTATGGCTGCCTTACTAGGCGATATAGGCTATATATTATATAATGTGCATTATTGTCGCATGCTTTTGATCGAGAAGCATTTGTGGATTAAAATGTACCACCGTAAATTGTGACAAAAAAAGAACTTTCAAAAGGGTAATTTTTGGTCCAGTAGTACAAAGGGGCAGGTGCTTTAGCACCACCTCGTCCCCATCTGTGCACGCCTTTTTACATTACATTACATTACACCTATGCTAGGTTTGCTCTCTTAAGGGCCGTACACACATGACACATCGCTGCTATTTACTAGCTTCTCGCTTGCTCGCCAACTCGCCACTCTATCATGGAACGTTCACTGAAAGTTCCCGCGGCTTTAACTGCCAATGAACAGGCGAGAAGTACCGAACTCCAATTGCATTCCAATTGGTTACTCGCTTACTCGCGTCGCTCGAAGATAAAATATTTTCAACTCGGGATTCGCCCACATCGCATCGCTTGTACAGTACTCGCCTACTCGCCTGCTAGTCTCGCTGGAACACATTGACATTCTATTGAGTTAATTCGCTGAGCGAGTAACTAGCAGCGGCGTGTGTGTACGAGCCCTTTATTCTAGAGGAGAGGGAAAACCTCCTGTCCTCCTGTGGCTTGTGCCTCACTGTTGCCCACTTCTCTGGCACATTTGTCCTCACCGTAAGCTAACACAGAGCAACTCTTGGGGAGCATTCCCCCATCCAACATCCTGATTACAAACGAGAGGACAACTTTTGAATTGTGTTGCTGCAAGATATGGAACAAAAACGTTTATCATCAATGAAAAGAAACGACGAAGGAAAAAAATGACAAACCATTTTCTATGTTGACCCACTACGTACACCCAACAGGCCACCGTACCTGAAGCATGGTGACGACGTGCCTCTCCCCAGACTTAGTCCAAATGGGCATCATCCCCAGCTTGAGGGCGATCAGCCCCACCCTTCGACTGCCTGGAACACACAATTGACAAAATGCAATTTTATTATTTATTTCTTTACATTCATTGACAAATTATACTACAGCAGAACATCCCAGTATGGTAGAGTGGCATGGCCAAGAACTCATTTCATGACAGACTGTAAACTCCTCCCACAAACAAAGAAACTATTTCAATGACTCACAATCAAGGAAATAAACAGTCAGCCCTTTAAGTCATCATCCAATCCATAAACAAGCAGAGAAAGCAGACACCTAGTATCGAATCAGCAGTGCAAAGAAAACTAAATATAAAATCTTCCAGTGCCCGTAGTAGTCGCTACCTTCTTCCCACTCTTGTCGGGGCCATGGCTCGTCTTTCAGGGGGTTGAGCCTGTCTGCTGACATCTGTTTGAAGTCCTCGCGGACTTCTCGCCGCATGAACTTGCCGCTGTCTTCCGTGAGGTGCTCATCGAACCAGGTCGTGCTTTTGATCGTCCTCACGAACTGAGCAACGGGCACAAAACTGGAAAAGGGAGGGCACAGCGAAACGATGTAATTTCAGTGACAGGTGACAGCTGAGCTTACAGAAGACAGAAGTCCTTAATGAAAACACGTTGACACAATAGGTATGGCATGCATTGAAATGCATGACCTTTAAATATACAATACACAAATTAACAAAAATTAACGCACACTCGCCAGGAAGCTTACCCTTCTGTGGTTAACGTTACTGGAACTATGGATGGAGCAGCAGAAAGTCCATGTGTTACGCGAAGAAATGGATCCTTAATCCTAAAAGCCCTACATGCCAAGGAGGCCATATCTGAAATATGTATATATTGATTTTGTATTGTGCACTGATTTAAGCAATTGTCGTTTTAGGCATTATAATGCTATCGAAGTACCCATGCCGTTCTCATTCTGCATTTGTCCTGTTGTGAAAATGTCACCTCTGCAACTTCCGGTCCAGCACTGATACAATTCCGGCAGGGTTTCTGAGCTCTTGCTGAAGGTTCCGGCACTTCTTTCCAATCTCAAACAAGTAGAGTAGAGTACTTTTCATCCCGGAGGACATTACCGTGTCTGTCATTTTACTTAAATACACAAATACAAAACATACACAAAGACAATACACATTATTGTACATAACACACACTTGAGTACAGCATTCTCTCTCTGTCTCTCTCTCTCTCTCTCTCTCTCTCTCTCTCTCTCTCTCTCTCTCTCTCTCTCTCTCTCTCACACACACACACACACACACACACACACAGCACACACACACACACACACACACACACACACACACACACACACACACACACACACACTTTTTTTTAATAAAGAATACACACACATTGTGTATAAAGAATACTGTGGAATATTTGCAGATATACAAAATAATTATTAATATGGAGTAGATTAATGATTTCATAATTATGCTTAATTGTAGCCTTTATACAACCCTGTCCACTGACCTGAAGTAGGCCTATAGGCTTACCTACCCTTCAGTGGCTCTGTCTTTATGTCGAAAGTTTTAAGTAGCCTATGCATTTTCCAGCATAGCTGATTTTCCCTGCTAAAAGATGTGCTTGAGCCTTCAGACATTCAAAATTCAACATAATATTTCACTGCACATGTAACGAAGGACAACTAGCAGAGTGTGGCATGGAACGTTTGTAAACCTCCCTCCTGAAGCCTCATATAGAGTGCATCTTAATATGGGACCTTGCCTCCTCCACTTGCCTCCTCCACTCGCTTCTCGTCATGATGACATCACTGACAACAGCATTATATTTCAATATCTTGCAAAAGCTCAATTGTAGAGTCTTTTTCTCGTTTGCAATTGGGATGGTGAATGAAAAACAGTCCCTCAAAAGTTGTTGTGGCTAGGCTGACAGCTGGGAAACTTTATCGTTTTCTCCACGGAGGAGGGGCCAGGAGGCGGGGCGAGGAGACAAGCGCAAGTGGAGGAGGCAAGGTGGCATATTAAGATGCACTCATAGTATTGGTAGCATTGGGCTATCGAACTAATCCTTTAGTTCAGCGTTATCGTACTGTGACTCTCATTGGCGAGGTAGTGAGTTCGCAACCCCGAGGGGAATGGACTGTGCAGTAATACATTGGGTTACAAACCCTCTGGGCATTTCTCAAAACTATGGGGCACCTAAGTCACGCCCTTCTACTTCCGATCCATGGGGCTGGAGCTCTCAAAATTTTAAATGAGAGTTAATGGAGCGAGTCAAGCTAAATCCTCATCCCGTTTGGCATGTGCTCCGGATTTCACATATGGTGACAGTGAATTTGAAAGGTTTGGATTTGCGTCGTAAGACCACTCATGTTCGACACGCAAGAAACGTTATTTTAGCTTTTGTACAAAACTGTGTTAGAGACTACACGTGCGCCTCGCATATCTGACGTGAACCGAGGCACAGCCAACCCTACCGCTGCACTGCGGCTTAAGTGGCTGCACGTCGGACATGCGACATCTGTTGTGTAGTCCAAATAATTGTATATTTTTGCACACACACAACTCAAAAATCGCTTGCCAAGTGAAGTCAACAAGCACACCATTGGTTGTTATTAATTCTGAGGCACAGCATATGTGTGATCGACGGGGAAATGCGAGGTGGATCGGAAAATAGCTTTGATCAGTCCATTACAGCCCAGTTAAAAGTTTTCGCGTTGCCAGCCCCATAAGCCGCCCGGAAGGGGTGGAGACTTAGGTGCCCCATAGCGCACACACTTCCAAGTGTATCAGCCCAATTAGTCACGTTCAGTGATTGGATACTCTTTATTAGTCACGCCCAGTGATTGGGTACTCCGCAGAGTTCACCAATGAGTATCCAATCACTGGGCATGACAAATTAGACTGATAGTACACTTGGAAGTGTGCACACTGAAGTTTTCAGAAATGCCTTCCATTTATGAACCGCAGTAGAGGTTGTTTTAAAACTACTCTAAAGTTTATAGAAGTAACAGCACAGGAATCAGTAATGCGGCCCCAAACTTTAGGTCTTTGCTGCCATTGCCAATGACAAACTTAAAGGCTATACGTGTATTGATTTCTGAGGCTTTGCTGCGTCCCCGTGGACAGGAAGAAACAGCATTGCTTTTGCTGGAGTCCATAGAGACACACTGCCCTCCTCTCACATTACTCGAGAAGGCTCAGTTGGTCCGTGCTAGAGTCAGCTAAGTCCAAGGACACATAAACACACACACACACACACGGCACGCACGCACACACAAATGCAGAAACTGAGTCAGCCATTTCTAAGACTCAATCAAAAACAAATGCTCCGAAGCTTATACAAAACACACACACACACACCCACACCCAAAGTGAGCAATTCAAACACATATTTGTAACAAAACAAAAAACAACCGACAGCAAAATCAAAGACTAAGCACTAGAGATGGCAATGGCCTTATCGCTGATGCCCTTTATTTGATACTTCCAACAGCAGCATCTTTATTTGATACAATGGAAACACTTTATAATAAGGGATGCAAAAAAAGTAAATTATTAACTAGTAATGAACAAAACATTACCAAATTCTATTATTATTAACTAAGCTTTATTAATGCTTTTTAAAATGTCTATAAATGATACGGTCAAGATTTTACAAACCTTTTAACAGAGTTTTTTTTATTCTTTTTTTTATTTTTTATTGTTGGTCTTTTTTTTACTTTATTTATGATAGGACAGTAAAGGTGGTGACAGGAAGCGAGTGGGGAGAGAGAGACGGGGAAGGGACGGGACGGCAAAGGATCCTGGCCAGGAATCGAACCCGGGTCAGCCGCATGGTAGTGCCCCTACCGTTTGGCCACGGCAGGGCTAGAGTATTGTTATTCATTTACAAACAATTTGTAAATGTTTGATGAATATAAAATATTTGCATAACATTTCCCATTCATTTAGAAACATTTCTTAATGTTTTGTTCATCATTAGTTAATTATTTACTAAGGCTTTACAATGCTTTTTACTCATCCCTTATAATAAGGCTTTACTGATACAATGAACACAGGGGACAAAGAGGTGGCATGAAAGATTCTCTCTCTTTAATCGTTGACGTGCAAAATAAATGTATACAGTACATCAGCATCGTAGTCCAAGTCCTCATATATATACTGTACATTCACACACACTCTGGCATCTACACATGTCTGTTATTAGAGATGCATCGGATCCTGATTTTTAGGATCCTGCCGGATACCGGATCCACTGCTTAAGATCCTGCCGGATCCGGAACCGGATACCGGATCCTACGAAAGGGTTGAAACACATAGCCTACTCACACACGTGGGCCCTTTTTATCACGTTGGCTCAAACTATTTTGACTGAAAAGCCTCGGCTACCGGATCCTGGATCCTGGAACCGGATCCGGATCCTGTGAAAAACCCTATTATCCTGCCGGATCCAGAACCGGATCTTGGATCCGGTACATCTCTATCTGTTATACATTATATACTGTATGTGCACTGCACACACGCACATACAAACATACACCTCCACACATACATACATACGGCTAACGACAATGCTACATTTCTCCACTCCATGCCCCCTCATTCCTTTACATCGTAAGAATATGTACGAAATATAGCAAAAAGGATTTTGGACAAAGTTATAGAAAAGAAACACAAACAAGTATCTCTAGATAATTATTAATACATTATTATAATATAATATTAAGGTATTTCTATGATAAATTCCTAAAACTGAGACAAGTTTTTATTCTTATTGTTGTACTTGGCATGCAAATTACTGTTTGGTTGTTCGGTCCTCAACACTATGTACAAATATCGGGCAATATACAGCTGCCATCAGACTGACTCCGTCTAGCTTGTCTATGCGTGCAAAGCAGAGGTAAAGGAAGTTTATATGAGGTCGTAAGGAGCTCGTAAGAGGCAAATACTATAGGCTAGCGGCCGCTACTGAGTGGCTAAGGAAAGCCACGCGCTAATGCTTCACACAAACACTTTATTGTTTATTTATTGTTCGTTTGTTTATTTGTTTTTTGTTTTTTAAGATTTCATTTCCTGACAACATGTACCCTCAAAGAGTGGACAGAGAACATGAGGCTATGTGTGACATGGCACTGTTTTTGAAATACAAAATTAAAATGGTTTCTATCCATATATAACGGAGGCTAACTAGCAGAGTTAGCATGGAACGTTAGTAAACCTCCCTCCCAAAGCCTCATACAGTCTCGATTCCTCTGGGCGGGAGGACTGATCCTTAAGTCCAGCGGTATCGTACTGTGACTCCAATTTCCGGACCGTTGTAGTTGATGAGGTGACAGATTCACGTCCCCGAGGGGGGCGGCCTGTGCAGGAGCACCTCCGTCACATATACAGGCTGGCCATTCACTTTGAAAAAATGGAGAAGACGCGCTCACACTATCGCCTAAATAGACTACTTAACGATTCTTAACTGGGTGCTGAATCCCACAAAAACTTGAATGAATAAATGAAGCGAAGGACAGCACTCTTCAGATTTCTTCTTAGTTTATTTGCCCACCAACGTTTTCGTGGGCGAATAAACAAAGAAGAAATCTGAAGAGTGCTGTCCTTCGCTTCATTTAATCATTTGGCCATTCACTTTGCACAGCTCTAGTTTCTGTGAGTGTCCGAGTGGATGTGGCGATATGTCCGTCTGGAGAGTGATAATGAAGTCAGAGAGAGTAGAGAGAGAGAGGTTCCATTGGCCCATTGTTTCCGGGTTCTATTATTGCAAGGGGGGGGGGGGGGGGGTCCCCCTTTAGGCAGACCTAGGCAGACCTAAGGACTGTTCTATTCAATGCTAGGAGTATTATGACACGCCCGGCCCCTTTAGGCAGACCGGAACCTGGTCAAGTTAGGTGCCCATAGCAACCTATTACATTGGCATATCTCTATATACTTAAAG
>NC_085876.1:48483646-48486146 GCF_034702125.1 Engraulis encrasicolus
TATGTTTTCATTTTGTTCAGACCTCGTGGCAGGACAGAGCCTTGGGGCCTCCAATTGAATAGGCCTGTTCTTAATTCTTTGCCAGCCGTCAGACTGGAGCGAGATGCCTCTGATGCTTTGTTTACGCAGCAATATACCAAGTCAAGAAAGTGAAGACAAGAAAATCGACTTCACATTTGTATCGACTGCTGATATTCTGAGTGGGAGGAAAACCATTCAGACCGCCAGGGGAGGAAAACAATGTTCTTTATGACCATGTAGATGTCCAGACAGGTAAGTCAGCAGGCACCGTGCAAACTCGCACAAACTGCTGAGGGCGACTTTAAAGTGCTTACCGGCAGGGCAGGACAGGGGGGGGAAATAGGGCCCAGGAACTTTTGGCTTAAAGACCCCCCACCCCCCACCCCCCCCAGCATTAGCGACGTAGAACTGACTCAGCGGTGGGCCCCGCACCCTAATGGGCCCCTATTTTCAGAAATGTAAAAAAAAAAGATATGTATTTTTTAAACATTTCTGTAAATAGGGGCCCACAAGGGTGCGGGTCCCACCAGGAAATGCCCGCTATGCCAGATGGCCAGTCCAGCCCTGCTCACTGCTGAGGGCGACTTTAAAGTGCTCACCGGACTGCAACGGAGAGCAAAGCCTTGCCTCTGTTCAGAACAAGATCAGATGATGATACTGACCCTCCTCATGCTGCAGAGGCTTGCACTTCTCCAGTGATGTATCACCGATACATCTGCTGGTCTCAGATGATGCAACATCAATATATCTACTCCTCTCAAGGATGCAGGCGATGCTGTACAGTAGTGTCTCTCAACCTTTTTTGAACAAACGCCCCCTGGACCTCATCACAAGTCTCCCAACACCCCCTTGACCTCATCACAAGTCTCCCAACACCCCCTTGACCTCATCACAAACCTGCCTCACTATTAAAAATGTTAAATCGACTAACACCCCCAATGAAAACTAAGCACCAACCCCTCTCAACTGTATCTTTCTCAACGCCCCCCTATGGCTCTCCAACGCCCCCTGGGGGGCTGTACCACCCCCGTTGAGAAACACTGCTGTACAGTACAGTATATTACAGTATATTTAATATGTATGGTGTTATGTGTTCTCCAGTGATGTATCACGGATACATCTGCTGGTTTCAGATGATGTAACATCAATACTGTATATCTACTCCTCTCAAGACTGCAGGTTGCACAGTAGGCAATGCTATACAGTATATTGCAGTATATATATGAAGGGTTTATTTGCAAAACAGTGTATCTCCATTTTTTGACTTTTGCATTTTATTATTGGAAAAGACTGTTCAGAGGTCATATCACCCATGTGTGAATTCTTACCATTCAAATATTTTGAGAACATACTTTTTTCAATATATCTACTCCTCTCAAGGATGCAGGTTGCACAGCAGGCAATGCTGTGTGTATATACAGTAGGGCTGGGTAAAATAATCGAGTATATCGATAACCGATCAAATCGAATAGAAATGCACATAATCAATTCACAGGTCACAAAATCGATTTTTTTTGGTTCTTTTTGTTCTTTTTGTTTAATTTAGGTCTATGGAAAATACCCAGTAGCTATTGGTCAATTAGGCCTAGGCCTACTTATTACAAATTAGCAATCTATTAACACTGTCAAGCCACAGCCCTTTAAATTTTTTATATAAAAATAAGCAACAGCATCTTTTGGGGGAAATCCTGGCACCAAGAAGGGAACGGATTGAATCGATTTGGAATTAATCGAATCGAATCGAATTGAATCGTGATTAATCGATTGAAAGCCCTGAGAATCGAAATCGAATCGATACAGGAACATGGCTGCGATACCCAGCCCTAATATGCAGTATATTGCAGTATATATACATGGGTTCTAAATTTTAGTTTTCCTCTGACTGCGCATAACTAGCTGCGCACAACTCAAACTCTGATTGTTGGAAACTGCTGTCGGTCAAAACATTAGCTCACGTGGTTGGCTGCCAGTGTCTTGGCCCTCCTCACAACATCGTGTTTACAAACACGGCGGACCCATGTATAACTTAAAACACGGCGGACCCATGTATAACTTAACCCATTGACGCCGGTTGTTGCGTTACGCAACATTGGCCCTGATGCCGGTTGTTGCGTTACGCAACATTATTGATTTGTAAATATTTTCAAGACGCATGGGAGATGCGATGCACAATGTTTTGTTCAAATACACTAGATGCGGGTGTTCTCGATTTTTTAAAGATCATGTGGCAAAAAAAAAGTTTGATTCGTCGACAAAAATGTCAAACGAAATCAACCATACTCGCTTTGACAGACGTGGGTTGTTTATCCATTTCACATAGGTAAAAAAAAGGGGCTGTGGTTCGCGAGACACACTGTTACAGCGAACGTGATTTTCAGTTGAAAGGTAATGAATAGATTTTAATCGATGAAAGGAAATATGATTGAAGACCCTTTAGATAGAGAGCAGGAGTGTGATTTGCCTCGGCCGCATGAAGAGA
>NC_085876.1:48496146-48498646 GCF_034702125.1 Engraulis encrasicolus
AGCTAAATGTAATGTAATGTAATGTAATGGTTCAGTGGGCTAACACAGTGTTTCTCAACCTATGGGTCGGGACCCACCTTATGGGTCGCCAAAGATCCACAGGGAGTCGCGGAGCCCTCTTGATTTTAAGGGGTTTCATTTTAAATATATATAGCCCATGTTGAATAAAAGACAAAGTATTTAACTAATAAATGCATAGAAGCAACAAATTGTAAGTGTTACATTAAACATTTATTCTATATTTGACCAAAGACGAATTGAGGAATAAAATAACTAAAATTAGTTTTCGCAGGAAACAGAGGGCATCTTGTGACTCCGTCTCATGCGGGCGCTCGCGTGGTTGGGTCACCAAAGCTTACAATGGTAAAAACATGGGTCCCTGAAGAAAAAGGTTGAGAAACACTGGGCTAGCACACTGTACCATTACAACGGGGGCCAACATTTTCCCAAATTCTCTTCCAATCTCTCTCCCTATTCATTTCCTGTCACTCTTTCACTATCCTGTTTGATCAAAAAGTTGTAAAAGCCTGAAAACACGAAACATTTTGTAGCCCCTTCACACGCGCCGTTCCACCTGTAGAATACTGTAATAGTCACTTGAAAAAAACTTTACAACCAAAGCTCTACACCAGTGTTTCTCAAACTTTTTCAGACTGAGGACCACTTTGCCCCCCAAAAATGTTCAGGGACCATGTTTCGACTGAACTGAGAGTTGAGGGGTGAGAATTTGACACTGCTAATTTCGACGCAGATCACTCAATTTGTATTCACATTTACAAGCCTGTCTGATTGTGGTGAAAACAAGACTTCAGCTAAGTTTAGCTTTGTAATTATGTTACAAATATAGCCTACTGCTAGCTCGTCTTGGAAAAGTAGAAATCCCCTCGCGGACCACCTTAGCTCTGTCGCGGACCACAAGTGGTCCCCGGACCACACTTTGAGAATCACTGCTCTACACCACTATGACAGGTGCTTTTAGTAATACATTATGACTTGGTCATTGCCATTCTGGTAACAGCTCATTTATAATGGGGGCAGTGCACTTACTTGCTTAAAAAAATGTGTTGTGTACTTTTACTCCCGTTTACATGGCAACCACCTACCACCTTTTGTTCTTCCCTTGTTTTGTTTATTGTTTTTGTTTCGTTTTTTAATTCCTGTTAATGCCCGTCTCCCCCTTTTTATGCTTTTCTCAGTTGAATTGTATTTTTTGTTTCTCCATTGTTTTCCCTTTGGTTTGGGGCACTTGCAAGTCTTTATGCCCGATATAATGTACTCATAGCGTGTAAGGGGGTGGGTGGGTGAGTGGGGGGGCGCATTGACGGGTGTTTTGGGAGGGTGGGAGGGTAATCACCTGTATTGATACTGTTACTGTTAACATTCCTGTTTTAAAATGAATTAAAAAAACATTGTGCAAAAAAATGAGTTGTAAGAATGGTTATGCAGTCGCTCTCTGCAGACTCAAAACAGCTACACATACTACTTTATCTTCCTTTGGCATCCCTCCCTCCCTCGCCCAGACATGCTGCATTTTGGAAAACACCACAGAGACGCGTGTGGATATCGACTGTTGGGTGGATGAAACATTTCAACCACAAAGAATTGGACAGTATCGTTGTGAATCATTGCAGCCCTGGAAAATCAAATGAATAGACACGGAGATCTACGTAAAGACAAAATGAAGAGTTAAAATTAACCCACTTTAGCCTGATGATATACATGTTGTTTAACTTTTGGTGCCTGGAGACACATACTGTAGTATATGTTGCATTCAGGCTCTTGGGATTTTAGCATTTTTAATAAAAGTGTGGGTATGTTATAGCTGATTGAACACATTCTAATGCAAGACGAGGGTCTTAGGGTTAAAATGCCTTATTTCATGTTTTTTATGTGCATAGGAGCCTAGGATATTTAGGTTTCTATAGGCTGATGGCAACTCTTCCAACAAGGGCTTAGGACAGGGCTATTCAATTAGAATTTCATTTGGGCCACATTTCGAAACCAAGAACTTAAGTCGGGCTGCACATTTTCAGCCATCACTAAAACGGGAATGAGACTACAAACAATTTTTAAACACATTCCTCTAATCTAAAACCTTACCACATTGAATGTGAATGTGCAAGACAAGCTGGCAATTCACAAGAAAATCATGTGTTATACAGCAGTATCAAAACTGGAATGTAGGCCTACACTGCTCCAGTTGGGCCGCATGTGGACTGCATCTGGGCCGCATGTGGCCCTCGGGCCTCCAAATTGAATAGCCCTGGCTTAGGCATTCAGCAGGCGTTTTTGCAGGTGCTTTAGGCATTAATGGGTTAAGAATGTAATTGCGGTGACTCACGCCCCCAAACCCAAACAGCGCTTATCTGCTTTTGGCCTCCATTCCTCCCTCCTTCCCTCCCTCCCTCCCTCCCTCTCTCCCTCCCTCTCTTCCTCCCTCCCTCCCTCCTCTCCCTCCCTCCCTCCATCCCTCCCTTCCTCCCTCCACTCCTCCCTCCCT
>NC_085876.1:48506146-48518646 GCF_034702125.1 Engraulis encrasicolus
AAAATAGAACTCGAGCGTATTTTTCACGCCGGCGACCGGCGGTGTCTCATTCAAATGAATGGCAAAGTAGCATGCTAGCTTTGGCTGTGGCTAGGGTTTTGAATAGGACTGGCCGCGCACGCCGACGCTGTCAGTGTGCAAGGCAGAGAAAAGCACGCCGGCCAAAACTAAGCAGAAAGACCGCGTCCGTCCTGCGACCGTTCCGTTCCGCCTTGGTATGTTTTGGCCCTTAGCATACGGTCTAACTCTCAGCAAATGCTTTGGAGGGATATGACCCACTGAAGGTTTAGTGAAACCTTAGTGAAACCTGAAAATCACGTACATTGTCGTTTTCATTTGTTCTGACCTCATGGCAGGCCAAATGTTTGCCAAGGCCGGGACGGAGTTGGAGACCAAGGCTGTACACAGACAATGGGGAAAGTCAAACGAGCAGAGTGGAGGCGTGTGGAGGTTTCAGCTGTTTTCCAGGTGGCTGGTGAAGGCTCAAACACACTTCAGAAAGGGCATCAGGCTGTCGCTTATAATTACTTGCCATGAGCGTGTGCATATGTACGTACAGTATGTGCGTGCGTCTCTGTGCCTGTGTCTGAGTGTGTATGTGGGTGCGTGTGTGTGTGTGTGTGTGTGTGAGTGTGCGTGCGTGCGTGTGTGTGCGTGTGGTGTGTGTGTGTGTGTGTGCCTGTGTCTGAGTGTGTATGTGCGTGTGTGTGTGTGTGTGTGTGTGCATGTGCGTGCGTGTGTGTGTGTGTGTGTGTGTGTGTGTGTGTGTGTGTGTGTGTGTGAGAGTGTGCGCATGCATACGTGAATATGTGTGTGTATTGGCACAGTTCAGTTCAGAAAGGGTTGTGGCTGTCTGTTATAATTACTGTGTGTGTATGTGTGTGTGTGTGTGTGTGTGTGTGTGTGTGCGTGTGTGTGTATGTCAGCTCAAATGTGCAGCAGTACCGTACATCTCAACAGCAAACCCTAATGAAAGAAAACAACCCGTATGGATTTTCCCTCAGATGTATGACAGACTGTCAAATAAGGTTCAGCACCATGGACAGAAACAGACAAACAAAAAAACAACAACTAGAAAAGTGCACATAGCTCCGCCAAGGCAGGTCAAAATTACGTAGATTGCAATTCTATTATCAACATATTCCAGCTTTCAAAATTTCAAAATGACAGATTTTTGGCAATTCAGTTGTTTGCAAACCTTAATAATAGAGTAGTTTTGAATGGATGACATGATTCTTCTGCCTGTCATCCTCCAGTATGGCGAAAGGAATAAAGGAGTCGCCCACAAGAGCTGAATGCAAAATCAGAAACTGTATTAAATAAGCTGAATAAAGTAAATTAAACCGACAGACAAGGGACAAACGTTTCGGGTCTAGCCCATCATCAGTGTTTTTGATTTTGCATTCAGCTCTTGTGTGTGCCATACTGTTCTTGAAATTACGCACCGAGCGAAACGCTCAGGAAAAAGACATCCCCACCAGACGCCACCCCACCATTGTTATCATCCAGTCTGACCATACCGTAGTAGTAAATGAAGTGGACAGATAGAAACGAGGTTGAGTGACATCTACTGCAACAATGTTTACAGGGAACTCTAGGCATCATCCTCCAGCTGACAGGTGCCTCACTGTACCACGGTGTCAAAGAAAACCAGGACACTTCAGCTTCAGCTTTTACATTTTTAAAGATTGTTTTTGTTGTCTTTTTTTTAAAGGGACACTGTGCAGGAAATGGTCAAAAAAGGTACTGCAACTATGCTGCTCATTGAAACTGGGCTGCCTATTGCCAAATTTGATCTTTACATGAAAGTTTAGTGAGTAATAAACAAATATTTTCTAGTATGGTCCAAGTACAGTCATTTTTGCAGCTAAAAATGGCTATTTTTGGAAATTCAAAATGGCGGACCATGGAGAAGATCCCCCTTTTCATGTATGAAAAGTGCAATTTTTCCAGTCATAATGAATACTAAGAATTTGATGGTGGTGGTAAGTATTCATGGAAAAAGGTAACGTTAGTGAATGGGCAGCATGAATTCTGGAAATAAACAACTAAAAAACTCACACAGTGTCCCTTTAATGATAGTATAGTGAAGATGGTGACCGGAGGCGAGTGGGGAGAGAGAGACGGGGAAGGGCCGGCAATGGACCCGGTCCGGGGATCGTTAGGCTACGCTAGGGCCCAGCTTTTACATTTTTATTTGGTGCAAAAATGACAACATTTCAGTCAAACTGATGCTGCCATGCACACCTAGCAGCACTGATCCGCAGCACTGCGGTATATTCTTCTGCACTTCAGTGTGACAACATCAAGCAATTTGCCTGGTTAACACCAGACCTAATCACAAGTGAGATTAGGTCTGGGGAGTTGCCTATTGTAAATTCCGTAGGGAAGAGAATACTTGGCTATTATGACACACTGCCCTGCTCTCTGACTGGGCAGAGAAACTGATAAGGTCGGAATACTTGGCCATTATGACACAGTGCCCATGATCTTGGACGTTATGAGTCATCCTCCCCAGACTGTCTTTCAGATCGAAACGATTGTGTAGAACTAAAGGCAGTGTGGGAGTTCCCAGGCTAGCAAGCAATAGCAAACAATAAACAAACACCATGGCCGTGCCCTGGCTCTAACGGTAGGGCACTGGGCTGCTACGCCGGCGACCCGGGTTTGAGTCCAGCTCGGGTCCTTTGCTGACCCTTCCCTAATCCCCATCTCTCTCCCCCACTCGCTTACTGTCTACCTCTCCTACTGTCCTGTCATCAAAAAAAAATATCTTAAAAAATGAATAAATAAAAATTCAAATCCTTCTCTCTGTCGATCAATACGCTATCATAAGATTCGTAACTATTCATGAGCAAAGCAAATTAACACTCCATGGTATATTCATAATTCATCCAAAATGTATCATTTAAGTTGATTTAAAATTGTAATAACATTGTTATTCATTCAATATTTTAATATTCTATTTGTTCTATTGACAACATGCAAAAGGTTCAAAATGAAAGAAAATAAACAGAGAAACAACTGAATGGCCCTGGGGCTGGAGTTGGTAAACAAAGTAAACAGAGTCTAATCAGTAAACAAAGTTTACCGCAGAGCCTCTATTACACAATGGCCATGACCAAGTCTTAATCGGTTACTTGTCACAGCAATGTTTTTATGATGTAGTTGAGTGTTTTCAGCAAAGAGTGACTACAGTAGGCATATCAATGGGCCCATCTGCAGTAAGAGGCAACAAATATTAATCAATTGAATGCTTTAGAGTCACAGATGGGAGTTTGAGTATTTTGCTATCCATCAACAATCTTGCAGCACAGCCAAACACTGTAGCAATCTCTTTCTCCAGTCTCAGTCAGTCTCAGTCAGTCTTCTCCACCTTCTCTCAGACATCAACCTGTCAGGGCACCTCCCCTTTCTGCTCTCCGTGATGAACCTGTCCGTCTATCTGTCAACCAATATCTGCCTGATGGAATAAGTGAAGATTTTTTTAAAAGAGTTTTGCTCGATATCAACAACCTGTCTGCCAAAACCTGTCTGAACCTGTCTGCAATATCTACTTGATGTA
This sequence comes from Engraulis encrasicolus, assembly GCF_034702125.1. NCBI lineage: Eukaryota > Metazoa > Chordata > Actinopteri > Clupeiformes > Engraulidae > Engraulis > Engraulis encrasicolus. The sequence continues at coordinate 48,509,712 of NC_085876.1, forward strand.
AAAAGTGACGTTTTTTTTTTTTTTGCTTGGTTTCATCAACCACCTTTCGGTAAAGTATTTTTCTCCAGACCTCCTCTCGGTCTGAGAAATGAACCTGTCTGCAACGCGACATCTTCTTGATGTGGAGACCGAGACCGACACACAGAGAGACAGAGAGAGACAGAGAGCGAGACAGCCATCTGGTCTGTCATGCAATGTCAACCACTGATCCACACAAATGTCAGCACCCATACAGCCCACACAGGCAAGGATGAGGCCATGGGCAGTCATGGGCAGTCATGGGTGAGCGGTTAGGGCGTCAGACTTGCATCCCAGAGGTTGCTGGTTCGACTCCCGACCCGCCAGGTTGGTGGGGGGAGTAATCAACCAGTGCTCTCCCCCATCCTCCTCCATGACTGAGGTACCCTGAGCATGGTACCGTCCCACCGCACTGCTCCCCATGGGGCGCCACTGAGGGCTGCCCCCTTGCACGGGTGAGGCATAAATGCAATTTCGTTGTGTGCAGTGTGCAGTGTTCACTTGTGTGCTGTGGAGTGCTGTGTCACAATGACAATGGGAGTTGGAGTTTCCCAATGGGCTTACACTTTCTTTTCGATACGATTCTATAAAGATTTCTGTCTTATGACAGCAAGCCAATTGATTTCGATACTTAAAGGGACACTGTGTGAGATTTTAAGCTGTTTATTTCCAGAATTAATGCTACCCATTCACTAATGTTACCTTTTTCATGAATACTTTCCACCACCATCAAATTCTAAGTATTCATTATGACTGGAAAAATTTTACATGATCTTCTCCTTTCACTTTTCAACTCCAGACAGTACAGAGTAGACTTAACTGTGTTATCTGAAACAGAGTTAATGTAAACTCTGTAAAGGTGTATACTGTGTAATATTTTTAGTAGTTCATTTCCAGAATTCATGTTGCCCATTCACATTGCCCATTCATTTTTAACAAACACTTACCACCATCAAATTCTAAGTATTCATTATGACTGGGAAAATTGCACTTTTCATACATGAAAAGGAGATCTTCTCCATGGTCCGCCATTTTGGAATTTCAAGAAATGGCCATTTTTCGCTGAGAAAATTGCTGTACTTTAGTCATACCAGTAAATATTGGTTTATTACTCAGTAAATATTCATGAAAAGATCATACTTGGCAAAAGGCACAGTTCCAATGAGCAGGGTAATTGCAATACCTACTCTGGCCACATGCTACACAGTGCACCTTTAAGATTGATGTCAACACTGCCCTTTTTACGGAGTGACATCTGTAGTTTAGTATCTGCCATTCTGTCTTGCCTTCATGTTTCAGACAGCTGGCAGTGGAGTGCTGACAGGCTAGTCAACACCATAGCCAGGGGTGTGAGAGACATCAACACATGGAGACAAGGGTGTGAAAGGCATTCTGTGTGCAGTGTTGCCAGATGTGTCTGATCGACTCCCACCCAGAAGGTTCTCAAAAACTGCCAAAATGTGCTATATTCCGCCCAATTTCAACAAATTGCATCGATTTCTACAATGGGCCCAAAACTGCAGAAAAAACGCCAAATGACCATTTTTTCCCGTTTTTACTCGCAGACGGCCATCCCAAGTAGCCCATTTGGGCAGGTAACTGCCCAATCTGGCAACACTGTCTGTGTGGCCGGCTGGCGTCTTACAGTACATCTTCATACAGCTGACATACAGTCGACTTCAGTAACTCGAGCCCACGTTTTAGGTACAGTAAAGGTGCGCACTCACTGTTGATTTTACACGCAATCGAGGTCACTCTTTGCAAAGCAATCTCTCATTTTATTGAAAACTTCCTTTTTTTTCATCCTTGAGTCTTTAAAGGCACCAGGGCCGAATTATCCATAAGGGCCAGTAGCACAGTGCCCAGGGGCACCAGCCACTTACAGCCAGTTAGGGGGCACCACAAGACATGACAGACGTGGCTCAGTGGTTAGAGCGCTGGGTTGGCAACCCAGGGGTTCCAGGTTCAATGCCCGACCAGACCACGGCTGAAGTGCCCTTGAGCAAGGCACCTAACCCCCACACTGCTCCCCGGGCGCCACTCCCCAGGCAGCCCACTGCTACGGACTAGTGTGTGCACTTCAATGTGATTCACTAGTCCAAATAGGATAAATGCAGAGAAAGAATTTCCCCTAGGGCAGTGTTTCCCAACCAGGGGTACGTGTACCACTGGGGGTACGCGAGCACACCTCAGGGGGTACGCGGCAAGATGTAATAATAACAAATATATTGACTGTAGTCACATTGGGATAGAGCAACAGAACATGAGTGAGGGCGAGGGGGTACATGTCATATGACAAAATGGCTTAGGGGGTACCCAGGACAAAAAAGGTTGGGAAACACTGCCCTAGGGGACCAAAATTGGCTCCAATTGGCTTCGTTTCGTTATGACACAAACTTTACAAATATTTTTCATAAAGGGGCACCTGCTAGGTGTAGTGCCCATGGGGGCACCACAGCGAATTAATACGGTCCTGAAAGGCACCACAAGGTCTTAATACGGTCCTGAAAGGCACCACAAGGTCTTAATACGGTCCTGAAAGGCACCACAAGGTCTTAATACGGTCCTGAAAGGCACCACAAGGTCTTTATTGGGGCACCACAGCTTCTTAATACGGTCCTGAAAGGCACCACAAGGTCTTTATTGGGGCACCACAGCTTCTTAATACGGTCCTGAAAGGCACCACAAGGTCTTTAATACGGTCCTGAAAGGCACCACAAGGTCTTTATTGGGGCACCACAGCTTCTTAATACGGTCCTGAAAGGCACCACAAGGTCTTTAATACGGTCCTGAAAGGCACCACAAGGTCTTAATACGGTCCTGAAAGGCACCACAAGGTCTTTATACGGTCCTGAAAGGCACCACAAGGTCTTTATACGGTCCTGAAAGGCACCACAAGGTCTTAATACGGTCCTGAAAGGCACCACAAGGTCTTAATACGGTCCTGAAAGGCACCACAAGGTCTTAATACGGTCCTGAAAGGCACCACAAGGTCTTAATACGGTCCTGAAAGGCACCACAAGGTCTTTAATACGGTCCTGAAAGGCACCACAAGGTCTTTAATACGGTCCTGAAAGGCACCACAAGGTCTTTATTGGGGCAACATGTACACATTCTCTGGCACCATTCAGCCCCCACCTGTTGCCTTTTTTGCTTTTGGCAAAACTGTCAGCATCGCTCATCCCCATGGACACGGGAGGTTAGACACTAGTCTTTGCTACCTTTATGGTGTTACAATACACACAGCTGTCACAAGCGGTAGCTGATATAGACAACTCAGAAGACCACAGACAGAGATAAGAAGTGGACTCTAAGAGGTGGATCTAAAAAGATATAATTTAAGTCCAATGTGAAGAATTTCTTCCATCTAGACTCGGACACTCTTGCACCCGCCAAGGATGCTGTAATAAAAGCTATGCTGGCCTTCATGGTTCAAAAAGCCAAGAGCCATTTCATTCCCTTTATGAGTCATCAAGTTTATTCTACCCAAGATAAAACATCTGCCAAAAAGGTGATAGACCAATCAGCAGCTCAGACACATACACAACAGACCAATCAGCACCTCAGAAATTACACAACAGCAGGAAAAAGTGAAACGGGAAATGGAACTACAACAACTGCAATATCACAAGATGACTCATCAGAGGTTGGACACCATTTAGCTCAGCGGTTCCCAAACTGGTGGTGGGGACCCCTACGGGGGGGTCACAGAGGTATTGTAGGGGGGGTCGCGGACAGAAGCGACTTTGCATAAAAATGTGAAATCTGCAGGTTAAAAGCTTACAACACACTTCCACAAATTGATTAGTAACAGTATTATCTTTTATGGTAAATAGGTTTATTTGCTTTTCCAGTGATTTTCTAGCAATATTAGCTCCTTAATGCACACTGTACCTCCTGTGGCACGCTGTAATAGACATTGAAAATTAACTACTATAGTACTACACTACTATGACAGTGCACAGGGCCTTTAGTAATACATTACGACTTGGTCATTGCCATTCTGGTAACATCTAATTTATAATGCCGTGTCTTATAATGCCGGGGCTCACGAAAATATTCTTACTTCCAAAAGGGGGTCCCCACAGAAAAAGTTTGGGAACCCCTGATGCCAATGCTCATTATTTCACAGTTGAAATCTGCACTCATTAAATTTGACCTGACTGAACTGTTTTCTTTTTTTTCCGCTGCTTTCCTTAGGATTGATCATTTTTTCATGTATGCATAATGAATGTGATTCAGTTCTTTCTGTACCGTTCTCCATACATTAACAAGACTTTGGTGGGCTCCAATTCGCCTTTCTATGACCTTACAAGCGATGTGAGAGAATTGCTGCTCGCATTACAATCGATTTTACGGCAAATTACTTTTAATTGCTTCAGTTCATTAAAAGTTCAGTCCAAATGAATGCAGCCCTGATTTTTATACTCTCCAAATGCATACAGTGTGTGTGTCTATCACCTTCTTCAGATTTATTATTCAGAAAGTGAAAGAAAGCCGTGAAAGCCCAACTGGGAAACTCCAACTCCCATTGCCATTGTGACACAGCACTCTGCGAAATTGCATTTATGCCTCAACTGTGCAAGGGGGCAGCCCCCAATGGCGCCCCAATGGAGCAGTGCGGCTGGATGGTACCATGCTCAGGCTAGGGTACCTCACGTCATGGTGGAGGATGGGGGAGAGCACTGGTTAATTACTCCCCCCACCAACCTGGCGGGTCGGGAGTCAAATCGGCAACCTTTTGCCTACAAGTAAGACGCCCCAACTGCTTCCCCATGACTGCCCATGCTATCCGTACTGTAGCTACAATGACTTTGAGCCTAAATTACCTGATGTCACATTTTCCCAGGCAGTGTAATAAGTCTACCTTTGGATAAGCCACTTTGGATAAAAGCCTCAGCTAAATGTAATGAAACCCTTGGGGATTTTTATGGAGTGAGCAGGAGGAGTGTGCCAACATAAAAGGATCTTTTCAGGGGCCAAGTGATGTCCCTGGATCAGACTGTCATAGATAGAGTATGCCCTGGCACCAGTATATAGAGATAGAGTATGGCCAGAGAGAGTAGAGAGAGAGAGGTTCCATTTGCCCATTGTTTCTGGATTCTGTTATTGCAAGGGGGTGGGGGGTTGTTGGATCCCCCTTTAGGCAGACCTAGGCAGACCTAAGGACTGTTCTATTCAATGCTAGGAGCATTATGACACGCCCCTTTAGACAGACCGGAACCTGGCCACGTTAGGTGACCATAGAAACCTATTATGTTGGCATATCTCTATATACTTAAAGAATCTCTGGTATGGCTTGGCACCAGCCATTGGGTCTCTCCCTTGGCCAGCACCACCACCAGAAGAACCATGCCAAGTCCTCATACTGCAGGGGTGTCAGAAAGCTCTTTCTCTACGGTCTACTAGCAGACCAAACTGACAGACAGACAGAGAGACAGAGAGACAGACAGACAGACACGCAGGCATGCACGCACGTACGCACAAATACATATTCCGGACCTCCACATCTGGTATTGTTGGCAGAGTTGTGTGCTGTCCAGGAAATGACAGGGAAGAGGGACCCAGGAGGGGCACACAGCTGCACAGTAATGCCAGGCTCAAACTACACGACTAGTGATTGTGTGTCCGATTTTGACGTCAGGGTGCACCGCACACTAGAAGAGAATCGCAACTGTCAATCTTATCCCTGCTCGCACCCACCGAGACAATGCCCGACGTTCTATTTCCAGTCACAAATATCAAACACTGTGTGATTTCTACGATTTGCGATCGGCGACTCCTTGAGCTGCCAAATAAAAGTTTGATCTTAGAACGTCGCACACGACGAGGAAATCTTTCCCGACCATCGCTTGCGATGGTCCTGTGGGGTAACGTTCCACCGATTGTCGTAAGGAGGGTTTTCAGCTGAGAATCGGGCCGTAGTCATGCCATTCAGTGTTGCCAGATGTGTTTGACCAAATCCCGTCCAAAAGGTTCTCAAAAACCGCCAAAATGCCCTAAATTCCGCTCAAATTCAACAAATTCAACAAATTACATTGACTTCTATGGGCCCAAAACGGCTGAAAATAGTCAATTTTTCCAATTTTTACCCTCAGACGCTCATCCCAAGTAGCCCAATTGGGCGGGCACCTGCCCAATCTGGCAACACTGATGTCATTTGAGCTCGTTTGAAGTTTTGCAGCTAATATTGTCTATTTCTGAGAATTCGAAATGACAGAGATCACCGAGATCATGTGTGAAAAGTGCAGTTTTCCCAGTCAAACTGAATACTTTGAATTTGATGGTGGTGGTAAGATTCTGGATTCTGGAAGTAAACTGCTAACAAAATTACACAGTGCACCTCTAAAATTTGGCCATCCAAAACCGAATATCGAATTCTACTCCGATCACCGAAACTGAACTCCGTCAACAAGGCTGAATACGAAACCGAATCTTAGATTCTGAAACCGAACACTGTCAACAAGGATCTGGACGAATCCGAAATCCCTAATCCGACCCGTCTCTTTCTCTGTGTCTGTCTGTCTGTCGGTCTCTCTCTCTCTCTCTGCTCCTTATTTCCTGTAATCTCCACAACCTCCCCCCAAAAAGTACATTTCCATAAAAGCAAACAGCAGCATCTCTGCATAATAGATGGCAAGTGGCTGCCCAGAGTCCCTTAGCTAATCTAGCCTCCCTTAGCTAATCTAGCCTCATTCAGCTCCAGCTTCTGCTGGTTCCACTCAACTTCACAAATGACAAACGGCATTGTTGCCAAATGTGTGTGTTTTAGTGTGCAACAGACATACTTGAATATCAAATAACTTCTTATCCAGGTAGCAGCTTACTTGGTTGCAATGTGATTTCCCATTGGCAAACTAAGTTGCTGAGTGGTTAGCAACAATGCTTTTGACAAAGGGGGTCTAGGATCCAATAGAATACAAAAGAGACATTCCTCTCTCCAAAACAGATATCAAATATGAAGCATCTTTGCATACAAATGCCAAACGTGTGCATCAGTGTGTAGCAAAGAGACTTAAAGGGACACTGTGTGAGATTTTTAGTTGTTTATTTCCAGAATTCATGCTGCCCATTCACTAATGTTACCTTTTTCATGAATACTTACCACCACCATCAAATTTTTCATTATTATCTTCTCCATGGTCCGTCATTTTGAATTTCCACTCGCTAGCGGAACGCCGTGTCCAGGCCAAGAGCGAACTACGCTGCCTGGTAGCGTGGGTAGCAGAAGAAGTTTCGCCTTGAATTCGCTGTATTCGCTCCAGACTCAGCATTGACATGGTTGATTCAGCTAATCACATAACGGCTCTGGCTTGACAGCTTGGGACATTCGGAGATATGAATGTTCCGATTGGTTTTCGACAGAGATGTCCGATATTGGCTTTTTTGCAGATATCCGATATGCCGATATTGTCCAACTCTCAATTTTCGATTCCGATATCGGCCGATACCGATGCCGATATATGTGGGTTATTTTTCCTCATAACAAATTTTAGATAACATTATACATCTCCTGTTGTGGAACAAAATAAGCTCAATTTTATTGTAATGCCCCACTAGAGGCATTCTCGAATGCAACAAAGCTTTCCAAATATTAACATCGTCTGTGCAAAATAGAAAAATAATTAAGGAGAAAAGTGCACAGTAATTCAAGCATTAATATATCGGTTTTGATACCGATATTGACCGATATTACATTTTATGCTAATATCGGGCCGATAATATCTGTGGGCCGATATTATCGCACATCTCTAGTTTTCGCCAAACAGCGTCAGAGCGAATTCGCCTGCGATTAGATTTAGTTTAATCGTCAAAATTTGCAAGAAGCTTTGCTCCTGGCGAATTGGCTTTGGTAGCGCAGGTCGCGTGCCCTCCATAGAGAAATAATGACTTCGTTCTCTCCGTTCGCTCTTGGTCTGTACACGGCAGAACGGTTGCTAAACGTTTCTGCGGCTTCAACTGTCGAGAAGTGAGAAGTACTGTCAGTAATCCGAACTGTGAGTTCCAACTGGTTACTCGCTTACTCGCCTCGCTGAAACTTAAAATATTTTTTATCTCGGTATACACCCACATCGCATCACTTGTACTGCCCTCGCCTACTTGCCTCCTTGTGTGTGCATGTGTGTGTGTGTGTGTGTGTGTGCGTATGTGTGTGTGTGTGTGTGTGTGTGTGTGTGTGTGTGTGTGTGTGTGTGTGTGTGTGTGTGTGTGTGTGTGTGTGTGTGTGCGTGCGTGTGTGTTTAGAACAGACTGCAGAGCAATGTAATGCAGCATTAGAGCAGAGACTGGCTCGCTCGGCCGTGCGTAACGAACCTTGAAGTCAGGCGGTATCTGGGCTCCGAAGCCAAACGCTGGAAACATCTTATCACTAAGAGGAAAGAGAGAGAGAGAGAGAGAGAGAGAGAGAGAGAGAGAGAGAGAGAGAAAGAGATGGATGAGGTGTCGGGGGGGCAGAGAAAGACACAGAGAGAAAGAGAAAAGAGACAGAATGAAGAATGAGAATAAGAGAGGGAGAGAGAGAGAGAGAGAGAGAGAGAGAGAGAGAGAGAGAGATATGGATGGATGAAGAAAGAGAGGCACGGAGAAGATGAGATGAGAGAGGAGGAGGCAGAGAAAGAGAAAAGAGAGAAAGAGAGAAAGAGAAAAGAGACGGAAAGAAGAATGAGAATAAGGAAGAGAGGGAGAGAGGAAGTTGGATAAAGACACAGGGACAGAAAGAGATAGACAGAGAGGCAGGCAAACACATGAAGTGATAAACGAAAGGGGGGGGGCATACTACACTGTAGACAGGGCTGGACTGGCCATCTGGCATAACAGGCATTTCCCGGGGGCCCCACACCGTTTTGGGCCCCTATTTTCAGTGTTTCAATTTTGTTTAAACATTTCTGAAAATAGGGGCCCAAAGGGGCGCAATGAG
>NC_085876.1:48528646-48531146 GCF_034702125.1 Engraulis encrasicolus
TACATTTCTTTTTCCCCTGACGACCCCAGTCCAGTAAATGACCTAATAAGTTGTGTCTCAGACATCAAAAACTGGATGGGTCAGAATTTTTTATTGTTAAACGACAGCAAGACAGAGATTTTAGTTGTAGGCCCCAAGGCTCGTAGAGAACATCTTTGTACGTTTTTAGCCCCCCTTCAGGTAATACCTTGTGATGATGTCAGAAATTTGGGTGTGACCCTTGATACAGATCTTAATTTTAACAAACATATATCTGTTATCACTAAGACGGCATTTTACCATCTGCGAAATATTACTAAAGTACGTGGCCTCTCGTCTCCTCAGGACTCTGAAAAGTTAGTTCATGCTTTTATCTCCAGCCGCCTTGATTACTGCAACTCCCTATATGCCGGGCTCACTAAACAGGCACTCAACAAACTCCAACTCATTCAGAATACAGCTGCCAGAATACTGACAAGAACATCCAAATTTGGACACATCACCCCAATTCTGAAATCTCTTCACTGGCTGCCTGTACAACAAAGAATACATTTTAAAATACTTCTGATCACTTTTAAAGCAGTAAATGGCTTGGCCCCTACCTACATCTCTGACATCATCCCTCCATACCATCCTACCCGTTCGTTGAGAACATCAAATAAAGGTATTTTATGCGTCCCCAAAATTAACACCAACACTGCACATGGTGCTTTTAGTTATTGTGCCCCTACCCTTTGGAATTCCCTCCCCCTAGAACTAAGGTCAGTGACTTCTACTCCCGCTTTTAAAAAGGGTCTTAAAACGTTTTTATTTACACAAGCTTTTGGTTGAGTTGATTTTTATTGACATTGTTTTATTTCCTAAGGGTTTTTATGTGTTTTATTTTTTACTTTGATTTTACTTTGTGTCTAGTCTAGTGTTTGGTGTTTAAAAGGTCTTATCATTGCAATGGGTTTTATTTTGTTTTATTTCTACCTATTATTATATATGTTTATATTTTCACTCAGTTTTAGTGCTGTTTTTAAATTTTCTACTTTTCCTCCTTTTAATCTTACAGCACATTGAGTCTATGTAAGCCATATGAAATGTGCTTTATAAATAAACTTGACTTGACTTGACTTGTTCGTGCGTGTGTGTGTGCGTGTGTGTGCGTGCGTGTGCATGTGTATGTGCGTGCGTGCGTGCGTGTGTGTGTGTGTGTGTGTACCAGCCCACTAATGCAGGAAGTGTCAGTGGTGGCCGTGCTGAATGATTAATGTGTGGATTTGTGTGTGTGTGTGTGTGTGTGTGTGTGCATCTGTCTGTGTGTGTGTGTGTGTGTGTGTGTGTGTGTGTGTGTGTGTGTGCATGTGTGTGTATGTGTGTGCGCATGTGTGTGTGCATGTGTGTGTGTGTGTGTGCGTGTGTGTGTGTGTATGTGTGTGCATGTGTGTGTGTGTGTGTGTGTGCATGTGTGTGTGTGTGTGTGTGTGTGTGTGTGTGTGTGTGTGTGTGTGTGTGTGTGTGTGTGTGTGTGTGTGTGTGTGTGTGTGTGTGTGCATGTGTATGTGAGTGTGTGTGTGTGTGCATGTGTGTGCGCATGTGTGTGCACATGTGTGTGTGTGTGCGCGTGTGTGTGTGTGTGTGCGTGTGTGTGTGTGTGTGCGTGCTTGCGTGCGTGTGTGTTTTGAATGATTAATGTGTAGATTAGTGGGGGGTAATCAAAGTTTGAAGCTCTATTCAAATATTAATACACAGATGCTGCTAACCCTGCCTATCTGACAACCACAGTGTGTGTGTGTGTGTGTGTGTGTGTGTGTGTGTGTGTGTGTGTGTGTGTGTGTCCTCAATCCTTGAAGTGTTGACTGTTTCATTAACAACAGTATACAGTATTCAGGGGTTGGACGATGAAACTGAACCACCTGTCATTTTAGTGTGGGAAGTTTCATGGATATATTTAATCAACCTGGTGCCAGTTTTCATTAATTGCACATGTTACCCATAAGAGCAGAGTGTGAAAGTTCATTTAGCAGGGTAAGAGCACAGTTTTGCTCAAAACATTGCAATGCCCACAACATTACGGTATGGGTGACCAGGGGTCTAAATTAACACACGCCAACCCGCCAAACACGGGTGAAAATTCATTTTGGCTAGTAGAAAAAAATACCTACCCGCCAATTTGGCTAGTAGCGCCCGAGTACAGTAAATTATGAACGGTAAACCGCTGCTCTGACGAACGTTAGACGGCGAGAATTCCTACATTACCCATGGACACTAGTGTCACGACGTAGCCTCCCACCGTGGGCTTTCCAGTGCAGAGAGCAGCAACTCCATGCTGTTGCGCGCGCCAGGATTGAAAACATTTCAGACGACCAGCCTTTTGTCAGCTAAACTGCGCTCACACTATTCTGACAGGCAGCTCTCCTCCTATGCTCTCTTCGCTTTCGCTACAACCTTTTTAACGTCACTACTGCTATTATTACTACCGGTATATGAACCTTGCTGTAACAGGCTGCATTTTTGAAGCAGCGAGGCCCTGACC
>NC_085876.1:48538646-48541146 GCF_034702125.1 Engraulis encrasicolus
TAGCGTACACACACACACACACACACACACACACATAGCGCATCCTCTCATACCCCGTGTATATATTGTATATTTTACCTAAGTTCTTATGCCCTGCAAGTCACATTGGCTGTATCAGTGTTATGACCGGATGATGCTTTTACAATAAATGTGCATTGTGGTGAACTGTGTTTGTCTTATTTGAACAATTTCTACGAAGTCAACCAGAAAAGAATTCACACAAAACCTTCAGATTATTTGTCAATAATGGTCATGATTTTATGAGACGGTCATGAACCGTGTTTTATGCAATCATTAATTAGACAATTGCCGACTCCATAAGTACACACCTACACATTATTGATACCCAGCGTGAAGAGTTTAACACACTCTTCATGCATCATTTCTTATACTCTTATTCCTCACATATAGTAATAACACATTACATATTTGGAACTGTATAAGAATTGTATACTTATTAATGTCATTATAATTACATTACTGTACTTCCCTTACATTTAACGTTGTACCCATTAATTGTAGTTGACCCTACATATTTTGGTGCCCGTGTGTGAGGAAGAATAGTCCCCGTACCCATAAATGTAGTAGAACCTACATATTTTGGTGCCCTTGCGTGAGGAAGAATATTCCTCACGTCCAATAAATGTGGGATTACCCCTACAGTATACAAACCAAAGGCAGCTACACTGTAAATCATTGCAAGCCAGTTAAATGTAAAAAGTAAGTTGCCCTGCTGCCTAAAGTTTGTAAGTTAACACACACACACACACACGCCAAAGCACACGCACGCACACACACACACACACACACACACACACACACACACACACACACACACACACACACACACACACACACACACAGACACACACACGCACGCACGCACACACACACACACACACACACACACACACACACACACACACACTTCACTCCTGATGGTAGAATGCTAATGAAAGTCTGTCTCTAATTTTCACTTTTTCACTTCCACTCACACCTTCCCTCCATCACCTGCTCCTCTCCCCTCATCTCCCCTCCTCGCCTCCTCTCACATCCTCTCCCCTCCTCGCCTCCTCTCTTCTCTTCTCCTCGCCTCCCCTCTCCTCTCACCTCCTCTCCTTTCCTCTCATTTCCTTTCCTTGTCTCCTCTCCTCTCATCTCTCCACTCCTCTCCTCGCCTCCTCTCTTCTCTTCTCCTCTCCTCTCATCTCTCCACTCCTCTCCTCGCCTCCTCTCTTCTCTTCTCCTCGCCTCTCCTCTCCTCTCACCTCCTCTCCTTTCCTCTCGTCTTGTCTCCTCTCCTCTGATCTCTCCACTCCTCTCCTCTCTCCACTCCTATCCTCTCCTCTCCCATCCTCGCCTCTCCTCTCCTCTCCCCTCTCTACTCTCCTCTCCTCTCCCTTCCTCTCCTATCCCCTCCTCTCCTTTCCTCCCATCTCGCCTCCTCTCCTCTCATCTCTCCTCGCCTCCTCTCACCTCCTCTCCTCTCCTCTCCTCTCACCTCCTCTCCTTCCCTCTCGTCTTGTCTCCTCTCCTCTAATCTCTCCTCTCCTCTCCCATCCTTGCCTCTCCTCTCCTCTTGCCCCCCCCCTCTCCCCTCCCCTCATCTCCTCTACCCTCTCTCCTGTCTTCTCCTCTCCTCTCCTCTTGACTCCTTTCCTCTCACCTACTCTGCTCTGCTTTCCTCTCCTCTCCCCTCTTTCCTCTCCTCTCCTCTCACCTCATCATACACACATGCTTTTAGTTTTCTGTGTGTGTGCATGTGTGTCTTTGCAAGGAGAGAGCAAAAGTGGGGAGAGAGAAGAGGAGACAGAGAGGCAGAAAAAGAGAGAGTGATTGACAGGTAGAGAGTGATTGAGAAAGGTGTGTGCATTGATTAGAAACAGAAATAATTCTCTTTATCTGCTTCTCATGTCTCTCATGCGTGAAGAACGGTGTGTTTGGTTTGTGTGTTTTAAGTGTGTGGATGTCTATGTGCGTGTGCTTTTGGGTGCAGGGGGTGGGGGGTGTTGGAAGAGCACATCATTAAATAAGAAGAACATATATTTCATTAACGTTTGATTGCATTTCAAGGCTATGAACATTAATGTGCATTCTCTCTCTCTCTCTCTCTCTCTCTCTCTCTCTCTCTCTCTCTCTCTCTCTCTCTCTCTCTCTCTCTCTCTCTCTCTCTCTCTCTCTCTCTCTCTCTCTCTCTCTCTCTCTCTCCTGTGTGTGTTTGTGTGTGTGCATGTGTGTGTGCATGCATGTGCATGTGTGTGTGTGTGTGTGTGTGTGTGTGTGTGTGTGTGTGTGTGTGTGTGTGTGTGTGTGTGTGTGTGTGTGTGTGTGTGTGTGTGTGTTACCTTCAGTTGTCGTTCCTCATCCCCGCTGCAGAGTGTGTTTAAGGAGACTTTAAAGGACTTCCAGACAGGACTCAAGTTATTCATGATGGTCTGTAATACAAGTCACACGTCAGTGTGTGTGTGTGTGTGTGTGTGTGTGAGTGTGTGTGTGTGTG
>NC_085876.1:48543646-48548646 GCF_034702125.1 Engraulis encrasicolus
TTATAAAGCAGTTGCCGACCATGTAATTTTTTTTAAAGCCATGCAGGACTTTGACATTGGCTCCTGCCAACAAGACAACCAGCTGGGCAGACTTGGCCATAGCTTGTAATACAGTTTTTCTCGATTGCTTACGCACAATTTTCGGAATCAGTTCCCGAATTCTCAAAATTCTACACACAAATCTCCAAACATCACACACAACGGGCAAAACTCTTCACTACCTCTGAAAAATGCACGTCTTGTCTCAAAACAATGTACTCTCTTCTAAAAAGGTCATTTTGTTCTCAAATGACACACACAAGCAGTCATTTTAATACACTCTTATGTGAACCATTGAACAGTAATATGCACAAGGTAAAACTCTATACTCAACTTGACACACAGTAGAAACTTATATTCTTCAGTGTTCTACTTACTAAAGAGGGTATTTTCTGTAGTAAAATACTGAAATATTATTTTTAGACTTAGTACACAGATGTGTGTATATTTTACATATACAAATTGTGTGGAAGCAATCGAGAAAAAACTTAATCAGTCTCGCTACGCTAGCCACTTCAGCAGCTTGCTTCCTCTTGGGTATGGGGGATCAAATGAAATGTGCAGTAACCTATTTGAATTGAATCATTTTGTAGTGCATTGATTCATAATGGCCACAATATTTACGTGTACATTTGTTTATATATTCATAGACCCTGAGTGGGAAAAAAGCTAGCCTATAGCTTGTAGCCTAACGAGTGGACGCCATTTACTAATTTGTTTGCAACTCCCATCCCAGATGCTAACGTCATGCACTCGCGACCATACAGTGACTGTATAGTTCTTGACCTCTCGGCAACCTCTTGGTAACCCCTCGTAAATATCCATGAGTCTTCCAGGATTCTCCTACGATTTGCACCATAGCGTCCCAGATATGCAGTTATTGTCCCAGATTATCACCTAGTGAGCAGACGGAACGTCTTCTGATTGGCTGAGCAGGTGTCCTTTATTCCCCGGTAGCAGGACACCTATGATGTCATGCGGGCGTGCGGGCGTCCAAGTTGCTTCTTTTCTAACTTTCTGGCGAAGTGCCGTTACTAGTTCTATCGCATCTGGTTGTCTAGTCAAGACCGCGTCGTTAGTTCTATCGCATCTGGTTGTCTAGTCAAGACCCCGTTACTAATTCTATCGCATCTGGTTGTCAAGTCAAAAACCCAGTCGTCAATTCTATCGCATTTGGTTGTCAAGTCACCCCAACATTCTGCGTGCGTCCTTACATGCCTCCGATAGAGGCGCATCTCACTAGATTAGGAAGTGGTGCCCATAGCAACGTACCAAGCGCAGTGGTGAATCTACTTTCTCACGAAGCCTTAGATCAACATATTAATAAATTAATACTTAAATGCTGGTAACCGGGTGATAACTGGAATAGCGGCCTTCGAGGTGTCTACGCCGGCTGCGCCGTCGGGCTGTTTAGAACGCTTCGCCTCGTCCATTATTTCCCTTGATATCGGGACACCTCATCGGCCGCTATTCCATACATGTTTAATGCACCCTACTCTCGGCAATGGGAGTACGGGGCTTCAAATGAGAGATCAGGACAATACCGCACAAAAAATTTCATTACGCTTCTCCTGAACTTTTCAACAGAACGTGCATTTCTAGTTCCAGAATGTTAAGTGCACCCCACTCTTCCATGACTGACTATAGACATCTTGTCTGCCATCGTTCAATCCTGCATTTGCATCCAGCCAATCAGTCATGAATCGTGTACAATCGACCAATCAAACTCATTGATCATTTAAAGCAATTAACATACTGCTCCCCTGGTACGCCTAGTTTGCATTACGAGAGAGAGAGAGAGAGAGAGAGAGAGAGAGAGAGAGAGAGAGAGAGAGAGAGAGAGAGAGAGAGAGAGAGAGAGAGAGAGAGAGAGAGAGAGAGAGAGAGAGGGAGAGAGAGAGAGAGAGAGTTGGTTTAGTTTAGTTTATTAGGATCCCCATTAGATGGGCACAGACCCAGCTATTCTTCCTTCCATGATCACCATCCATTGCGAGAGAGGGAGAGAGAGAGATAGAGAGATGGTGTGTATCTTTGTTTGTGTGTGTGTGCGCGCGTATTGCTGTGTGTGTGTGTGTGTGTGTGTGCGTATTGCTGTGTGTGTGTGTGTGTGTGTGTGTGTGTGTGTGTGTGTGTGTGTGTGTGTGTGTGTCCCCGTATTGCTGTGTGTGTATGTGTGTGTGTGTGTGTGTGTGTGTGTGTGTGTGTGTGTGTGTGTGTGTGTGTGTGTGTGTGTGTGTGTGTGTGTGTGTGTGTGTGTGTGTGTGTGTGTGCGTATTGTGTGTGCATCACTGTGCATGTGTGAGTGTGTATGCGTACTGTATGGAGCTCAAGTTTGTGCAAGCATGTGTTACATATCAGGCAATCAGTGTACATGTGGTGTGTGTATCACTGCATATGAGTGTGTGTGCATGCTTGTGTGCGTGCGTGTGTGTGTGTGTGCGTGCATGCATGCGTGCGTGCGTGCGCGCATGCGCTCGTGCGTGTGTGCGTGCNTGCGTGCGTGCGTGGGTGCGTGCGTGCGCGTGTGTGTGTGTGTGTGTGCGTGCGTGTGTGTGTGTGTCTCACCGTGATGGAGGATTTGCCGGCTGTGTTTCCCTGCTTCAGTAGAGCTTTGGAGAGCTTTCTCTGGGAGACGATCTGCAGCGATAAGATAAGCAAGAGGCATTAACAAACACACACACACACACACACACACACACACACACACACACACACACACACACACACACACACACACACACACACACACACACACACACACACACACACACACACACACACACAATACAACAGGAAGTTTCAAAAGTTCTGTGACTTCACTACAAACACAGTAAAACCACTTTGGCGCACACACACACACACACACATACACACACACACACACACACACACACACACACACACACACACACACACACACACACACACACACACACACACACACACACACACACACACACACACACACACACAAACACATGCACTTAGTCTGCACTCTGCTCCATAGTAGCTCCTTTGAAGTATGGAGCCGTACCAGTGTACACTCCATGTCTCCTTGGAAGTCTGCATCCTTACCTTTTAAAAAGACCCCAGGAAGAGAAGTCTGCATCCTTACCTTTTAAAAAGACCCCAGGAAGAGAAGTCTGCATCCTTACCTTTTAAAAAGACCCCAGGAAGAATAGCTAAAGCTACAACCAAAAGCTAATGGGAATCTAATGAAAACAAACAAACAAAACCTGTCCTAGTGTGCACTCTATGGCTCCTAGGAAGTCTGCATCCTCACCTGTCCTAGTGTGCACTCCATGGCTCCTAGGAAGTCTGCATCCTTACCTGTCCTAGTGTGCACTCCATAGTATCTCCTCTGAAGTCTGCATCCTTACCTGTCGGAGTGTGCAGTCCATGGAGCCTAGGAAGTCTGCGTCCTCACCTGTCCTAGTGTGCACTTAATAGTCTGCATCCTTACCTGTCCTAGTGTGCCCTCCATAGCTCCTAGGAAGTCTGCATCCATCCTTATCTGTCCTAGTGTGCACTCCATAGCTCCTAGGAAGTCTGAATACATCCTTACCTGTCCTAGTGTGCACTCCATGGCTCCTAGGAAGTCTGCGTCCTTCAGGCCGTTGTGGCTGCTGATGTCGTGCAGCTCAAAGCGAAGCCGCTGCACCTCCTCAAAGTAGAAGTCCACCGTGAACACCTACAGTAAATAATCACCACAAAAATAATTAATGATGATAATAATAATAATAATAGATAGATAATCAATAACAAATAATAAACAGCAAAAAATAATTTAAAAAAAGAGACAACAGCGAGAGTAACCTGGCCCCCTGGCAACGCTAGATGCACATCGTGTGTGTGTGTGTGTGTGTGTGTGTGTGTGTGTGTGTGTGTGTGTGCGTGTGTGTGCGTGCGAGCGTGCGTGTGCGAGCGTGTATGTGTGTGCGTGTGTGTGTGTGCATGTGAGTGTGTGCGTGTATGTGTGTGCATGTGAGTGTGTGTGTGCGTGCGTGCGTGCGTGCGTGTATGTGACACACAGACAGGCAAACAAGTCACTGCAATACCTCATTCAACCTCCTTCAGGGAGGGCAATAATAATAATCATCATCATCATCATAATAATAATAATAATAATAATCATAATCATTATGACAATGTTTAGGTTTGGAAAACAATGGAATAACAAAGTCAGAAAATGGCATAAAAATAAAATAGCATGAATTTCAAAAGAATCAGAAAACTTAGACTAAAAAAAGAATGCCACACGATCACAAGAAACAGACAGCACCTTTCTCAAAACCCAAGTTCTCTATACTAAACATAATAAAACATCAGTGAAAACACAAGACAATTCAACACAAAGTGAGAGACACAAACCTTCGAGAAGACCGGGCTACTGCTGCTGCGTATCACCTCCGTGCGATCCACCTATCAGAACAGAGATTATACCACAGACATCCAATCATAGCCGAGATTACAGAGGGGTGACACACCTGACCATGCACGGGCTGCATGCCCATGGGGACCAGTGTTGCTAGAAGGCAAATGCTGAACTATCGTACCAAAACCTCAAAATAACCGTTTATGTTTTTTTTGGGAGGAATTTATCGCACACAAACCAAATGGGAACTGAATGAAAACTCGATAAAATGATCTTTTGTGATGTTTGCACAAGACCTGCGCTACCGCCATCTACAGCTTTAAGGGGACTCCATTTATTCTCAACCTCAAGACTCCGAAGGTCTCCTAATCGAAGGTATCCTAAATCTCACTCTCATAAACGATTCACTGGCTGAACTATCGTACCAAAACCTCAAAATTATCGTTTATGTTTTTATTGGGAGGAAATTATCGCACACAACCCAAATGGCAACTGAATGAAAACTCTGAAATGGTCATAAATCATATGCTGTTGATCGTACAGAGAACAAAATGATGGAACACATACAAATAAACAAATAAACAAA
>NC_085876.1:48556146-48558646 GCF_034702125.1 Engraulis encrasicolus
ATTTCCTTCCTCCCTTTTTTGTTAAACCCAAGGTGTCATTGCACTCCCCAGTCCCCACCAGACTTCAAATCCAGTGTGCCCCAACACAGTGGTGAATCTACTTTCTCACAAAGCCTTAGTCTAGGTTGATATTTCCACCTGAATTACCCCCATGGCCAAATGTAACTTTTGTAAATGTAATTTGAGTTGGGATTTCTACAGAAAATTAAAAGGAAGTGTGTTTCTGAATCTCTCTCTCTTTTGTCTTAAGCCTGCTTAGACTGATTGTGGTTTTCAGTTACCAAAAAAACCCAGAAAGGGGCGCAAAATCTTTGCAAAAAATGAGAAAATGGCGCCACAAAATCAGACATTTTGACCGCAAAAATCGCAAAATCCCAGTGCAAAATCCTGGAGGGACTGCTTAGATCAACATATTAATAAATTAATACTTAAATGCTGGTAACCAGGTGATAAGCGGAATAGTGGCCTTCGAGGTGTCCCGATATCAAGGGAAAATGGACTTGGCGAAGCGAACAGCCCTTCGGCTGCGCCGTTGGGCTGATTAGAACGCTCCGCCTCGTCCGTTATTTCCCTTGATATCGGGACACCTCGTCGGCCGCTATTCCATACATACTGTATGTGGGGGGCGCTGTGGCGCAGCGTGCTAAGCCCCCCCACATTTGGGCTTACATGCCCATGGGGACCCCTGTTCGAGTCCTGACTGGGTCGTTTCCCAGCCCTACCCCATGTGTGAATTCCAATATGCAACCTTGCATCCTCCCTTGCTCACTTGCTTGCTTGTGACCTCATGATGATGTCACTGACGACAGAAAATGTATTCAATGTCTTGCAAAAGCACAATTCTAATGACATTTTCTCATTTGCAATTGGGATGGTGAATGAAAAACTGTCCACCTAAAGTTGTTGTGGCTAGGCTGACAGCAGGGAAAATGTATTGTTTTCTCCACGGAGGCGGGGCCAGGAGGAGGGGCGAGGCCACAAGCACAAATGGAGGACACAAGGTCGCATATTGGAATGCTCTCCCTGCTCATTTCCTGTCTCCTCTCACACTGTTCTGTCATAATAAAGGCCCAAAAAGCCCCAAAAACATTTGTAAAAATCTACATACTGTATGATTCACCCATCACTGGGATCCCTCATCCAGTGTGTCGACTATCCCGGGCGGTCTCTCACATGGTATCACATCTCACACACATCTGAGCACCTCTTATGGTCTCATGGCAACCCATCTCCCTTCTAATAGCACCAATAGACCAGACGGGACTCTAATTAGCTAGGCTGTGCCTTCCTAGTGACGCAACACTTTCAGCGTGGCAACTAGTCAGGTCAAGAGCAATGCAAGTACTTTCACCACGCGACACAACACGACACGACACGACACAACACAACACAACACAATATAACACAACACACAACACAACACACCACAACACACCACAACACAACACAACACAACACAACACAACACAACACAACACAACACAACACAACACAACACAACACAAAACACACCACAACACACCACAACACAACACAAAACAACACAAAACAAACAGCACACTCAGCACACTCAATGCTCATTACTATTTATACTATTTATTACTTCACTTTACAGTTATTTGTCCATCACTGTTTCTTGTCCTGTCTTGCACTTTGATGACAGTCTGTAAATGCCAGTCCTGTGTATGTCTATGTCCTTTCATGGTATAGAGAGAGAAATGTAATTTCAATTTCCTTGTATGACCTGTGGTGCATATGGAGGAACTGACAATAAAAGCTGACTTGACTTGTCTCTCCACTGTATCCTCTCTTGTGCCTCCTTCCATTGGAAGAGATACAGTATGATGCTCTGCTGTTCCCCATGGCACAGTCCTTCTCAACGCCCCCCTAGAGCTCACCATCGTCCCCTGGGGGGCTGTACCGCCCCCGTTGAGAAACACTAGTCTATTGTATCCTCTCTTGTTCCTTCCATTGGAAGATACAGTATGCTGCTCCGCTCCCATGCCACAGTCCTCCTTCTGGAAGATACAGTTTGCTGCTCCGCTCCCATGGCACAGTCCTCCTTCTGGAAGATACAGTATGCTGCTCCGCTCCCATGGCACAGTCCTCCTCAACGCCCCCATAGAGTTCACCACCGTCCCCTGGGGGGCTGTACCTGTATCCTGTATTGTGCCTTTTGGAAGATACAGTATGCTGCTCCGCTCCCATGGCACAGTCCTCCTTCTGGAAGATACAGTATGCTGCTCCGCTCCCATGGCACAGTCCTCCTTCTGGAAGATACAGTATGCTGCTCCGCTCCCATGGCACAGTCCTCCTTCTGGAAGATACAGTATGCTGCTCCCCTCCCATGGCACAGTCCTCCTTCTGGAAGATACAGTATGCAGCTCCGCTCCCATGGCACAGTCCTCCTTCTGGAAGATACAGTATGCAGCTCCGCTCCCATGGCACAGTCCTCCTTCTGGAAGATACAGTATGCTGCTCCGCTCCCATGGCACAGTCC